>NC_059348.1:47804800-48104800 GCF_019703515.2 Myxocyprinus asiaticus | reverse complement strand
TGCTTGAAAATCTTCTCTATGGGATACAAACGCAGAGGAATAAATGCATGTTGGACTAATTTCAAAACTTTACTGCCCAGACAGAAGATCTTAGGCTGAAATTGACCCTGTGAACTCCCTTACTAAAAAAAAAAGTACTGGTGATATGGTACAGTGATCGTATCAGATGATAATACTATGGTACATTGCTATGTCAGATGATAATACCACAGGTATTTATATGGTACTTCAAATAATACCATGTATTACCATATATTACCATGGTACATGTCCAAAAATACTGTATGTACCATTCTATTTCCACAGTACACAAAGGTTCATAGAATATAATGGTACTACCATGGTACAGGTTAAAAAAGAAACATGGCAATATGTGATAAACGTTTTGTAAGTGTTTTTTCACAGTCATGTTTTTATTTGTCAGTTATATACAATTTTTAATAGCCATTACAAAAATTACTGTAGCGGTACTATGGGACAGTGATGGGTTCAGATGGCAATTCTATGGTACTTTAATGTATACTATGGTACTGAAATTCATGTACCATTGTACTCCAAGAATACCATGAACTACTATGGTACTTGTCCAAAACACCATAGTATTACAAAGTATATTGATGGGAATCCTGAATGGCTCACCTCAAGCTCTCTTCACTGTGATAGCTTATTAGTGGTGAAAGTGAGCTGAGTCGCAGCTGGATTCTGAGGCCTGTGGTGCAAAGTGTTCTGCTCCTGTGGGGAAGTTCTTCAGTGACACTGACATGGATCTAAATCACAGTCTAATTCGCTTAGCTGTCAGGCGCACTGCCACTACGCAGGTGATTGCACCAATGCCCTTTTGTATCTGTGCACGCTAACCTGGTTTTGAGTGTGTGTGCTGATTCTCTTCTCATTCCTCTTGTCCCAGTTTTTGAATAAAGCACTCAGCTACATTAAATGCATTTGCTGAATTAGACTGAAACCTGTGCGGCTGAGACAGCTTAAACATGCACACAGCATTTGATTGATTTTTATCCTGTCCGCTTATGTTTGTCATGGTTTCTTCCATCACAGCAGTGTTGACTGTTTTTTTTTGTTTTGTTTTTTTTTTGCTTGTTTTTATTATTAATGCCAGGGTAATATAACAAAAATATTAATGTTATAAATTGACATTAAATACAATAATAAAAAAAATTACAATGTAACACTGCTAAATGAAAATTAAAATGCATCATCAAAGTCTGTGAATAGGGTCCATAGGCATTGATGTTAAAACATGGACGGTCATTTGTTAATGTGCTCATGGCTATGACATCATAACCCTGACAATTTTTGGACAAACTTTTGAGGTTTTGAGGCTTGGTTTCAAAACATATTCTGGGGCATAATTCACATTAGCGTGTGTTCACATAGTATGCTTTTTGGGAGCATACTATGAGGAGCAAGGCGAGCACTTCCATCAGGTATACTGGACTTTGAACGACGCTACCAAGGACAGTATAACGAGAACATGATGGGAGACAACATTTGGGGGCTGATTCGTGAAATTGATTTACAGTATAATTGTAAAACTCAAACTACTCACTTCTAAATCTTTTGTAGTCATTTTTGTATTACTTTAGTATAAATACATGTTCATTTGGATTTATATGTTGTTTTTTCTGACTTTATGTGAACGAAAAGACACAAATTCGCCCGTTTTCTCATTGGAAATAGGTAAATTTAAAAAAATCACTGTCCTGGTCACAAAAGCAAAGTTTGTGGGGAATAATAGCCATTTTCTATACTTTTGAGGCGTAAGCAATTAGGAAATAACGTCATGGTTACTTTCGTAACCTCCGTTCCCTGATGGAGGGAACAAGACATTGTGTCGATGTAGTGACACTAGGGGTCACTCTTGGGAGCCCCAAACACCTCTGATCTTTTTTTAAAAGGCCAATGAGAATTGGCAAGTGGAATTTGCATGCCACTCCCCCAGATATACCGGTATAAAAGGAGCTGGTATGCAACCACTCATTCAGGTTTTGTGCTGAGGAGACAAGATAAGGTCCCGGCCATTTCAGCAGGGAGTTCAGCAATGTGGAAAGAGGGACACAACGTCTCGTTCCCTCCATCAGGGAACAGAGGTTACAAAAGTAACCATGATGTTCCCTATCTGTCACTCACTCGACATTGTGTCGATGTAGTGACACTAGGGGTCCCTATACAAAATGCCACAACTAACTGAACTGTGTTACGTGAAGTGGCGGTGTGTGATGGGAAGACTGCTGTGTGCCTCATAGCCAGCGCACCAGGCCTTCACGTAACCTCCCCCAATGTTCTTTATGAGCGTCGAACAGCCTCTTTTCCTTCTCTTTTCTCCCCATAAAGAGTGGAATTTGTTAACTGACTGGGAGCCCTAAGTGTCTATGTCGGGGGGTGTCACTCCCAAGGGGAAGACACCGCGGAGACCACACCCCGCCCAAAACGGGGGGGGGGGGGGTATTTTGAGTGGAAATACATCACATGGTCTTTATCGAGCCTTGTCGGAAGTATGTCATGTGGAGAGGTCCCATGGTAGGTCCTACCCAAAGGGGGAGGAGTTTCTACAAAGCATGGCGACCAGGAGCAGAGGGGCTCCTGCCCAAGGAAGACGCAGTTTACCGACAGGGAAACGATTTTGCGGAAAATATCACATGGGGTTGCCTTCGGGGGAACCAGCACATGTGGAGCACCTACCTCAGTACAGGGCCTCATTAGCGCACTTACTCAGTTTCTCCGCAAACTCAACTGTCACAGGGCTAAGGAGGAAAGTCATCCAGGGATCACAGTCTGTGAACACTACTGGGAGGCAAGAGCGCACGTCTTCCCCTCAAGGGAGGGGAAAGGCGCTATGCGCAAGTGGTACACCCGGCCAGTTGTCTTGGAACTCACTGCTCGTGCCTGCCACTACTCGGGACAAGACCAGCTCAACCCAGAGATTGTAGAACCTCGCAAATGTGTTGGGTGCTGCCCAGCCCGCTGCTCTAAAGATGTCTACCAAAGAGGCACCACTGGCCAGGGCCCAGGAGGCCGCCACACTCTTGGTAGAGTGGGCTCGTAACCCCACAGGGGGTGGCACGTCCTGAGCCTGATATGCCATCGTAATGGCATCAATGACCCAGTGGGCGATCCTCTGTTTGGAGACAGCGCTTCCTTTCCGCTGTCCACCAAAGCAGACAAAGAGCTGCTCGGAGCTTCTAAAGCTCTGCGTGTGATCCAAATAGATGCGTAAGGCTCGCACTGGACACAGCAATGCCAAGGCTGGGTCTGCCTCCTCCTGGGACAGTGCTTGCAGGTTCACCACCTGATCCCTAAAAGGGGTAGTGGGAACCTTGGGCACATAGCCCGATCAGGGACTCAGGATCATGTGAGAGTAACCCGGACCGAACTCCAGGCACGATTCGCTGACAGAGAACGCCTGCAGGTCCCCTACCCTCTTGATGGAAGTGAGCGCAGTCAGGAGGGCAGTCTTCAAAGAGAGTGCCTTAAGCCCAGCTGACTCCAAGGGCTAAAAGAGAGCTCCCTGTAGACCCTGAAAGACTACAGAGAGATCCCACGGGGGGATGAGGTGTGGTCTAGAGGGGTTCAACCTCCTAGCGCCTCTCAGGAACCTGATGATCAGGTCGTGTTTCCCCAAGTATTTATCATCTACCGCATCGTGATGAGCCGAAATAGTGGCTACATACACCTTCAAGGTGGAGGGGGACAGCCGCCCCTCCAATCTCTCCTGCAGGAAGGAAAGCACAGATCCAACTGCGCATCTCTGGGGTCTTCCCATCGGGAAGAACACCACTTAGCGAACAGATGCCACTTCAAGGCATACAGGCGCCTTGTAGAGGGAGCCCTAGCCTGAGTATTCGTGTCTACCACCGTGTGCGGTAGGCCACTTAAGTCCTCTGCATCCCGTCCAAGGGCCAGACATGGAGATTACAGAGGTCTGGTCATGGGTACCAGATGGTGCCCCGTCCCTGAGAAAGAAGGTCCTTCCTCAGGGGAATTCGCCAGGTGGGGGGGCTGTCGCAAGGTGTGAGATCTGTGAACCATATCTGGGTGGGCCAGTAGGTTGCTACTAGGATGACTTGCTCCCCGTCCTCCCTGACCTTGCACAGGGTCTGTGCAAGTAGGCTCACTGGGGGAAATGCATACTTGCGTAGTCCAGGGGGCCAGCTGTGTGCCAACGCATCTATACCGAGAGGTGCCTCGGTCAGGATGTACCAAAGCAGGCAGTGGGAGGATTCCCGGGAAGCAAACAGGTCTACCTGTGCTCGACCGAATCGACTGCAAATCAGCTGGACCACCTGAGGGTGGAGTCTCCACTCTCCCCTGAGGGTAACCTGACATGACAGCACGTCCGCTGCGGTGTTGAGGTTGCCCGGGATGTGAGTGGCTCGTAGCGACTTGAGGTGCTGCTGACTCCAGAGGAGGAGACGGCAGGCGAGTTGTGACATGCAATGTGATTCATCATCAGTGGCTGGTGATGTCAATTCTCATTGGTCTTCAAAAAAAGATCAGAGGTGTTTGGGGATCCCAAGAGTGACCCCTAGTGTCACTACATCAACACAACGTCAAGTGAGTGACAGATAGGGAACACTTACTACCCAGGAACAGAAATTGTGTTACATAGTGTAAGTTATATATGTGGTTTTGTAGAGATATAAAAGCCATTATATTTTGTTTGTTGTTGTTTTTTTAACCATCACATGCATGCAAAACAGTATACAATATTAACAGTATTCATGTGAGATTCATTTTTTCACTCTCGCATTGAGCTGCAGCAGTTGTGGGCATTGTTGCCTGTGTGCTACATGCAGATCGCAAAAGCTTGTTGCTTGCAGGTACCATGAAAAATGCCATTAAGCATCTGGACATTCAGTTCCGTACTGAGTAAAAACATAATTTCACATGCAGAGATTATTCAGCCATTTCTCTCTCAGGTGAGCCACAGTTTATATTGCGTCTGTGGGGCACGAGACACCCAGCTGTGGCTTTAACAGCAGACTCACGTTGAGATTTGACTAACAGCATACAGGCAGACATGCGGTTTTATTCAGTAAATAAAGTTCTCTGGATTCCCACATTGAGTTTTACCTGTAATAATGGCCATAAACTATAAAATATTTATCGGATTGCATTGTGATCTATTTTTTAGATCAATCATCACAAAATCGAATTTACTTGAGGAGCAAGATTGCATTACATTGAAATGGTAATTAATTTACACAAAACAGAACTCAAACGATAATTTACTGAAAATAACCTTCTTAGATCATCTGGATTCAGTCAGATTTATTGAACAGAATGTGTTTGTGCATCCGTAACTGCATGTTAAACTTTAATCAAGTCTGACGGACATCTTTTTCATAACATTATGTTGCTTTATGACCTTATTCTGCTCCGCTCCGTGCTTCCGTGTTTTGTCTCTTAACTTCCTGTTTGTATTGAAGCTACAGAGAAGAGTCAATAAAAATGGATTATGTGTGGGAGCACAGAACATATTTTTCCACCAAGAGTTGATGGTGTGTGTCTGCACCACCCCTTTACTATGTGAAAATGCTAGTGAGGTGTTTTTTCTGTCACTAGAAATGTTCGTTTTTTCCGACACACACGGAGATACATTGGACCTGGCAGATCACATTCAGACAGCAATAACAAACTGCAATTTATCATGATACAAGTGTTTAATTGTTATACTTGTAATTCTGCTTTATAGTTGAAGTGAAATTTCAAACTGTGCCACAATAATACAATGTGTATTATTTTACATGCAATTTCATAACATTAAAGGAAATTACATTTGTATTTTTTGAAATATATTTGTCACCCCATATATATATATATATACTGTGCGTGTGTGTCTGTGTATGAATATAGTGGCATCCTTTCCCCCGTCTCGGTTTAACACTCATAAAATCTGCTTACATGAACTATAACATGATGGATAAATGACCCGAGAAGAATTATGGATATATTTTTAATTACTTTGTGTTGGACTTTCATGAGCACTGAGGCATATCAGTACGTCTGCAGCGTGAAGGTAAGATCTTGTGTGTTTATGAATGAAGTTCTCTTGTTTTAAAATCTCCCCACTCTGCTTCCAGTTTTATAACATCCCCTGAACACTTTAAAATACTCAGGATAACTTTTGGCAACTTTATAACCTGTAAATCCACTTTGATAGCTAATAAAACTTTGATATCAAAACCACAGAGATCTACATATAGCAACCGCTAGACTGGAAGTTCAAAGACAAAATTTTCAAGATGGCAGCGTGCCTAGGTTGTCTGGCACATAAGGTCAATAAAAGACTATTTTGCAAAATGATTGTGTAGATAAATAGGTTTAGAGTGCATTCCAATGTGTTTTTTTGTGGAGTTCAGCGTGTCCCGCGCAGCAATGAAGGGCTCAACTTCTCTCGCGCATCTGGACATGCAGCACCGCAATCGCATAAAGATGAGCTTACCGCGTGTGTGTGTGTCCGGCAGGTATGTGAAAACTGGATGTCTTCCTTTCAAGTGCTTTTGTATTGCTGAAGTGATGTTTTTTATGTCCTGCGTTGTTTTACAAATCTAAAGTGAAGCGCTGTCACACAGCTGACACCTCTTGTTGTTATGTGTTCACACCCTCGTCCGTGGACTGCGTCACTTCCGCATTATTTTCGATTTGTCGATTCAGCAATTTTGTAATTGAGGAATTTTTTTAATCGAGTAATCAAATGAAATTGAGTAATTGTGACAGCCCTAGTTTTGACAGCATGAGATGAGCATGAGATACTTTTGACTTGTGTAATTGTGAGTGTCTGCAAGAGTCAGAATGCACCACATTCCAGACACACAAAAGGGGGTGGGTGGATTCACCAAGAATGAATTGTACCCACTGGTAATGTCATTATTGTCTGCATTGTTTTAGCACTCAGTGTAAACACAGACACAAATTAATGCCAATCACAGTCTGCACAGGGAATTTCCCCATCTTGCAGACTGTTTCTGAGTGCTAGATTGTAGAGAAAACAGCCCTCTACCAAAATCAGACATACTTAAATGGAACGGTACAGTAACACTCCACCACTGCGATCCTGATTCTGCCTTTTACAATGAGTGGACATTTGCTGTTTATATTAACACTCTTCTCCATGAATTTATTATCATTTGATTAATGGTAAACTGCTGCATCATTTTGGGTCACTTTGTCTCAGAAATACATTTTATGCTTTTTGCACTAAAAAAGGAAATCTTAGACAGACAGACAGACAGACAGACAGACAGATAGATAGATAGATAGATATATAGATAGATAGATAGATAGATAGATAGGATAGATAGATGGAAGGATGGATGGATGGACAGAAAGATGGACCAAACATAGAATGATGGATGGATAGACAGACAGACAGACAGATAGATAGATAGATAGATAGATAGATAGATAGATAGATAGATGGAAGGATGGATGGATGAATGGATGGATGGATGGACAGAAAGATGGACCAAACATAGAATGATGGATGGATGGATAGACAGACAGACAGACAGATAGGTAGATAGATAGATAGATAGATAGATAGATAGATAGATAGATAGATAGATAGATAGATAGATAGATAGATAGACAGACAGATAGATAGATAGATAGATAAATAGATAGATAGATGGATAGATGGATGGATGGATTTATGGACAGAAAGACGGACCAAACATAGAACGATGGATGGATGGATTGACAGATAGACAGACAGACAGACAGATAGATAGATAGAGATAGATAGATAGATAGATAGATAGAACAATACAATAGATCTTGTCAGATGAAGAGAACTTCTAGGGACAAATAAATCCCCACTCACACACACACACACTATGCAACATCCAGCAATTAGCTCAGACAGCAGCTGTCCATGAATCAGCACACGCTGTGGTCCATCATGAGGTAAAAACACAATCCAGCCCTTTACTAACTCTCTTCCTTTCACCAGCTCTGCTCTTCACTCCTTCAACGCAACACCCACATCAGTCATCACCAGCCACTGATGATGAATCACACACAGATCCGTGTTTGTCTGGAGAATCTCGGCACCTCAGGCTGGATCAGAGCAAGTGCAAACTTCTCCTTGTTTAATGGCAGTTTTTTTTCTCTGTACCAGCCTGTCTGTCTGTTTCTTCTCTTGTTTTTTTCTCTTTCTCCATCTATCTGCTGTTGCTGGAATCTGTCAGCTCTTTCTCCAGAGAGCAGATTCAGTCACCCCAAACTCAGCAGAGTCGGCCATGTTTGTGTTTGAACTAAGAACTAGAGTCAGCTTTAGTGGAACTGATGCAATGCAGCAAGGGTCAACTGAGTCAAACCGAACATCCACAGAGACAAAATAAGCAATAGGCCAAGTCACAAATCAGATCTCTTTATTACCTCAACACTTTCTCCTAGACAACAATGAGACTCAACCGAGCACAAACCGAGACCTGTGCTTAAAGTTACCATGAAATGGCGTTTGCAAACTATATTACTTTTGTAATGAGATGGATTTCCGAGTGAAACAGGATATTCAAGAAGAAAACCATTTATGGGGGGGCTCTCTTCATTACAGATAGTTGAGTCCTGTTTCTTAGGCTTTTATATAACAAACTAACAAAATCAGATCTAAACTCTGCCAGTGTGTTAAGAAAAAGAAACTTAATTCAAGATATATTCTTTGAAAACAAGTCTTATTATCTCAAACAATTTTGCTTCAAGTAAATGTATCTCATTTAAAGAGTGTTTAAAAACCATACTTTTCCTGGAAAACAAGACAAATATGTTGATTAAGATAATGGGTTCTGTTTTCGTGAGTGCGCAACATCTTATCCAATTTTCGTGATTCTCCGTGCAATTTTTGTGCCAGCGCAAGTGGGCGTAGGTGGGAGTGTTGTACCTAGACTTAGCACATGTTTGCACGAAAATACCACAACATCATGGCCATGCCCACTGACTTTGCGCTTATGACTTGAAGCATAGCGCTGTACTAAGCACTAATGCACTTAAAATAGGGCCCAAAAACTTTTATGCAAGGGACGTTATGTCAAGAGGATTGAAACTCACATAAAAACATAAATACTTAAGGTTTTAACAAAATGTTTGATTTTATTTTTATTTAACATGAAAACTATTCCGTTTCATAAGATTCAAAGTGACAAAAAATTAACTATACAAAAACATAGTTGGTAATGATTGGATCTATTTCTACTTCTGCTAATCTTAAAACAGGCAGAAATACCAAAAGACTCAAGCAGTTGCAGAAAGGGCTCAACCACAGGCAGGGGTGTAGATTCCAGGGGGGATGGAGAGAGGTAACCCTTCCAATAATCAAAACAAGTACGTAACCCCCCCCCCCCCCCAACATTTATACCACGATTAATGGAAACAAGTAAATGCTTCATGCTGCAACACCCCCCCCACACACACACACACAAAAAAACTGGTCATTTTAGGCATATAAATAAAAATATATGACTTTTAATTTTTATGTTAAATGTACAAAATTTCCCATTTTATCCTCAGAAATAAAAAAATAAAAAAACAACAAAAAGAAAACATGAATTTAATAGAGGTATCGGTATAGAATTTGAAACCAGCAGTATTGACTTTGATAGTACTTGGTTTAGGATCTAAAAAAAATAACTGGTGTCACCTTGATCCCTTTGGACCCTTTTCATAGACTGTAATGAGAGGTTATTGCCTTATTTAGCAATTTATTAATTATTTAATGTAAATTTATAACACTATACTATACTTTGTATTATATTTCCCTGGAATTAGTTTAAAAAATTGAGTTACCACAAATACGATGACAGTTCTAAGACAGCTGGTGAGAAAGTGACAGTAAATTTGCCATTTTCTCTCTTCTGATGGCCTCAATCAATCACTCTCTATTTTTTCTTCATTTGGAAGTTAAGAAAATGCAATAGTGGAGCTTTTCTTTTGATGCTGGAGTAAATGGGTTAGCAAAAATTATATTTGGCATGGTCTCCCATATACTCCCATTCACCTCCATAGATGTTTACTCTGCAATTGTTTACTTCCGCATTCCAAAGTGTGAAAAGTGTAAATGTTTTTAAAAAGTGACTTAGAACTAAATAAAGTCTCATGAGATATGAAAGAGCAATCTCAGAGCAATGAAATCTCCCTCCGGGCAGCTATGAGCTCTTTCTCAAGAGTGCAGATGCACATTCATCCAAGACTAACAAGGAACTAGACTTAAATTTAGTATAAGAGGTGTAGTGCAATGAACAGAGGTCAACTGAGTCAATCATGATATCCACACAGAGATGAAATCTCAAAATAAGACTTTCTGCACATACTCCTTTGAGCACATGTATGTGGGATATGCTCCAGCTAACTAATAGCCTAAGGTGGGGTCCTGTTTAATGTGTGTGTAGGTGTGTGTGTGTGTGTGTGTGTGTGTGGGTGGGTGGGTTTGGGTGGTTTACGAGGACATTTTTTTAAGGTTACAAACTGGTAATTACAAGGGTATTATGCTATAAATTTCTAGTGTCCCCATAATTCAAATCGCTTAAAAAACATACTAAATGAAAATGTGAAAATGTAAAAATGCAGAACGTTTTTTGTGAGGGTTAGGTTTAGAGATAGGTTTAGGGGATATAATCTATTGTTTGCACAGTATAAAATCATTATGGAGAGTCCTCAAAAGGATAGCCGCACCAACATGTGTGTGTGTGTGTGTGTGTGTGTGTGAGTGTGTGTGTGTACATGTTTATACTACATTGTGGGGACCAAATGTCGCCACAAGTATAGTAAAACCTGAGATCCCCTACCTTGTGGGGCCCAGACAGTGGTCCCCATGAGGGAAATGGCTTATTAAACATACTAAACAATGTTTTTTTTTTTTGTTTGTTTGTTTTTTTTTAAATATAAAAATGCAAAAAGGTTTCTGTGAGGGTTAGGTTTAGGGGTAGGGTTAGGGGATAGAAATTATCGTTAGATCTGTATAAAATGCATGGAAGTCTATGGAGAGTCCCCACAATGATATAAAAACAAGTTTGTGTGTGTGTGTGTGTGTGTGTGTGTGTGTGTGTGAATAACAACAGCAATCCATATGTCCTGAGGGCTACATATCTATAAAGACACAGAAAGATCAAGTAACGTAGACTAGCCTTTGTTTCTCGACAAAAACTCCATTCCAACATTTCACACCCAGCAGGCAGGAATCTTGTTCATCCAGACAGACTTAAATTCACTCTGGAGGAGTGAAATATTCATCATATCACCGCAGGAGAAATGAACTAGAGGTGAAGGCAAATATTATTTAGCTGTTAGAATGGAGCCATGGAAGGATTCTGCCAGCACTTATGTCAGTTTGAGGTTGAATTAGCATGGTGGCTAAGCATGCAGAAGTACTGGACAGGATAAAGCATCAACAAGTAATAAGTAATTTTTCTCAGTAACACAAATACAATAACTCCTAGTAATGCCTACCTAGATGCTACTGTAGGGTGTTGTGGTTGGTTGCCAGGGCGTTGCTTTGCTGATGCAAATATGGTCTAAGTGGTTTTTAGCATGTTCTGGGTGGCTTCTAGGGCATTGCTAGGTGGTTGCTAGGGGGTTCTGGGTATTTGCTAGGTGTTTGTTTATTTGGCCAAAAGTCAAAAAGCCCACCCCCAAGTCTCTGTGATATACCGGTCTCTAGATATGGCTCCTTGAAAGTAAGTCTATGGGATTTTATTGCCCTTTTTATTGTCCGAAAATCATATCTCCGATCACTTAGGAAAGAAATTGCACATCTCTCCTCAACATGCCGCGCAAACCATGACAAAACGTGACTAGTGGAAAGCAAATTAGGAAGAAACAAATCCTTAGATGATAGGTACATTTGCAAAGGACCAAAAAAGCATATTATATGCACCAATAAATTCCAAATAAAAGCTGAAAACAGAAACAGCTCAGAAAAATGTCAAAAGCCACACTATACAGGAGTAACACCTCTTTTCTTTTCCAAGGTTGCCCATTGTGGAAAATGCCCATGCTGACTCATCACAGTGCCTCATCATCACATGGACATCTGACACAAAAGCACCTGGGTAAGACAGTCATTTGACCGATGCTGCTGACTCATGTGAGGCCATAATGTGATATTTCAGCACAATATCCATCTTTGAGTGATATTGTACTAGCACTGGCATGAACACTGGCACAAAGTTATCAGAAAACATGAGGATTAGCTCCTGAAATGCACTCCTGCCAGTTTCGTACGTGAGGGTCCAGGAATTCAGTCACTCAGTTCTATAAATTCCATTTGCCTAATCTTATTTGCTAGCAACAAGTATCAAATAAACAAAATATGACACAATGATTCGATAAACAACACTATCCTTTATGTCCTGAAAAATCGAGTCTGCTATTTTGATTAATTGGTCAACTGGCATTACATCACAAATTAAGATATGAATGAGAGCATGAGTCAAGTTGGTATCTAGGTTGGGGACAGAGCTGACTTCACCCTGAAATACTGCTCAACCTGGCAGCCCATTGCCAGGCATCATGCCAGTCAGCCATATCAGACCGACACAAACACACAGGGCAAGGAACCACAAGAGTTCATCTGTCCCTGTCTCTGCTTGAGTACAATCCAATTTAAAAGTTTTCAAATTCCTCTAACACACATCATTCACACTCTCTTCTAGCTGCAACCCTGAGGCCCATGCTCTCGTCCTCAACGCTGGGGTCACAGTCAGCAAAAAAGAGACCTTTTTTCAAGATCAGCTTTCTCATGATAATATGAGCAGTTCTAAGGACAAGAAATGTTAAAGCTGATCCTGATCAGCATCTTGCTTTTACACTGACCCCATTTACATACACTTAAAAAATTAATTCCAGGGTTTTTGCAGAAAGTGGCATTAACGCAAACGCTGTTTTAATTACGCCGCTTAAGGTATAAGAGAAATCAGTTTAACACCTAAATTTCTACCGGAGATTGCAACTTATGTGGCCATGTATGTGCATGTGAGTGGAACAGACTGGATGACTAACGTTATAGGATCTAGCCATACATCATATTAACAAGTCAACACAGTGGAAAGAATTCAACATTTCTGGGAGTACAGTGGGAAAAGGGAAAAATTCCACACACCAATTTTAAATATTCACTACTGTCCCTCACGTCCGCATATATGCGCTCAAGTTCACTGGAGGAATCCCGGAGTTTGATGTAAGAGGGTAACCTCGCTATCACAATGCAAATCACTGCATGTCATGATGGAAAGATAAGGAAACAACAACTCTGGAATAGCTGGAATTAAACGGAAGCATCAAAGAATAAAATAGCTAAGTCGTCCTCAGATACCATGTTTATAATAAACTCCAGTATTGCAGGTAAATTATGTTGCTGTGGAGAATGCTGCTCACAGACTGAGCAGCATGTATACAAGTGTAGAAAGAAACCTGATAACACAGTGCATGTAAAACCATACTCTGCTTTCAAGTCTGAAGCAGCTTCATCAAAATAAATGGTTTCTGGTGTCCATAAATGAGCTCACTGTGTCCTATCCAGGCACAACACAAAAAACTACAAGCGTCCTATCAATATATCCAACCTCTTACATGTTAATCTGTTATCCTAGCCAGCTGTAAGTAGCACCACCCACAATAAAATCTCATTGGTCCAAAAGTCTGCTTCACAAAGCTGTATATTAAACATTAAATACTGTATGTTCTGAAAGGTTGCATTTTTGCTGCTTTGTGTATTACGATGCTTTCATTAGAGACTTGTTGCTTAAAGATTGACACATCATGTCTGGTTAGGACAATGCATCCGCTCAGAACAACCTAGGTATTACCTAGCAACACCCTAACAAGCACCCAGAACACTCTAGCAACCAGATAGCAATACCCTGGTAACCACCCATAACACCCTAGCATCATAGTGGCACTTTCTGCATGGTCAAGCACCACTCTACTAAAAGTGAAACATGATCACACGAAAAGTCTTGTTGTTTCCGAGAGTTCCAGTACCCTAGGATTGGGAAGTAATCATGTTCACATAATCAGTGATGAGCATGATTCGGAGGTTGCATCTTTCCCTATAACTTACAGTTTTACTCTATGGATGGTTACGTTTAGGGTTTGGGTTCAGGGGTTTATAGAATATGCATTCCAGTTTATAAAACATGCATTCCTCTTCATTGTTTTACAGCCAGTACAGCTGAAAATGACTCGCTTCACAACTGGCTTTTGGTGCCTCACCGTGGACTTTACTCTCGGAAAATGGAGCTTAAAATTACCCATATGCCCAACAACACTTACTGCTTTGGCAACTTGGTGCAATTTTTTGTATTTCGGTAAGCACAGACCAATAATAACTACAGAAAGGTCAACCTACTGTTTCCGATTTTACTGTGAGATCAGTCTGTATAGGGATAGTTCCCCCCAAAATAAGCTTTCTATAATCCTTTTTTGACCCTAATGTTGTTCAAAACCCAAGTGACTTTCATTTCTTCCACTAAACTCAACAGGAGGTGTAAGGCAGAATTTTGACTTAGTTACCATTCACTTTCATTGTATGGAAAAAAGATGCAATGAAAGTGAATGGTGACTGAGGCTAACATTCTGCCTAACATCTCCTTTCTGTTCCACGGAAGATAGAATGTCTTGAATTACCCCATTATATTGTAAAAAAAATAATTGAAGAGCATGAGCAAAAGTACTCCCAGAACGATTTGCCTTTCTTAAAGATCTGACCAGATAAAAGGGCAACCTCTGTATCAGCTACTGCATAACTATGCAGAGAACAGAAAAGAAAGGAAGAGAAAAAGAGGGGGCAAGAGGGTAGAGAATGGATATATGTTGAAAATCAGCTTTTCTGGTATTTTTTGGGAGACGCAGAGTGAATGAAGGTGTTTTGACAGAAGAATGTGAGCGGCATTTGGAGGAATGCACTGTTCTTTCTCACCATCCACTTCTCCCTAATCCCTCTTTCACAGTCACACTGAAAGGAATCTTTTCATCAACGCAAGGTTGAAAAGCATGAATGCCATCTCTCTCTCTCCCTCTTCCCACTTTGATTTTAAAAACCGCATTCCTCCTTTGGTGTTCAGGTGCTGATCTTTTGTTCCAAACATAATTTCTCTCTCTCTCCCTCTCAAGGTGATATTTATTAGCTTGCATCTCGCCTTACTTTGGAACAAATTCCAGTACTTAAAGGTTGAGTACACCAAAACTTTTGTTAACATTTAGTCATCATTAATGTTGTTCCAAACCTATATGACTTTCTTTCTGCTGAGGAACTTAATAGAACATATTTACCATTCATTTTCATTGTATGGAAAAAAGATGCAATGGTTTGTTTGTGCCATTACGTGATTTGCACAATTCCTTTAGTTAATCTAGAGCTAAATCTGCAGTGAAATCCCTCCTGTTTGGTTCAACCACGTTTCCACTATCGGGCCAAATGAGGGCATGCTAGTGCATGCCAGAGCCAGTTGCATTCCCACTGTCTCTTCCGGGGCTTCATCGTGCCAGTTCTGGGCTTCCTCGGGGCTAATGTCCAATGGCGTTTGGCCTGCAGATTGCCCTTGGGCCAAACAAGGCCAACTGGGGATTGAAGCGCAGTAAATGTCAAAGGCGGAGTTTCGCTGAGTCGGGTCAGAGATTTCAGCACCAAGATCGCTGAACTTGCAGGTTGTGGATCCAGTGCAAAACAAAACAAAAAATAACAGATATTGCGGGCACAGTACAAATTAGTTAAAACGCACAATGGACAAAGCGGTGCCCAAAAGAAGAACTTTCCATGGTTGGAGATCATGGACATTGTGCTGGGACATCATCTCGCTGTTAGTGGAGAGACCACTCAGGACACCATGGCAGTTACAGTTGGTGAATTGTCAACGCTAACTTACACTCAGTGACCACTTTATTTGGTAGACCTCTCTAATACTGGGTAGGACCCCACTTTGCCCTCAGAACAGCATGAATTCTTCATGGCATGGAATGTTGTTATAATTTAGTCATCATTCATGTTGTTCCAAACCTATATGACTTTCTTTCTTCTGAGGAACATAATAGAAAATATTTAGCAGAATGCTAGCCTGATTCACCATTCATTTTCATTGTATGGAAAAAGGATGCAACGGTTTGTTTGTGCCATTACATGATTTGCACAATTTCTTCAGTTAATCTAGAGTTAAATCTGCAGTGAATTCCCTCCTGTTTGGTTAATTTGGGCCAGAAGGTATCATCAGCCACTTTTCCACTATCGGGCCAAATTAGGGCATGCTAGTGCATGCCAGAGCCAGTTGCATTCCCACTGTCACTTCCGGGGCTTCATCGTGCCTGCTCTGGGCTTCCTCAGGACTTACGGCGGGTCAGAGATTTCAGCACCAAGATCGCTGAACTTGCAGGTTGTGGATCCAGTGCAAAACAAAACAAAAAATAACAGATATTGCAGGCACAGTACAAATTAGTTAAAACGCACAATGGACAAAGCGGTGCCCAAAAGAAGAACTTTCCATGGTTGGAGATCATGGACATTGTGCTGGGACATCATCTCGCTGTTAGTGGAGAGACCACTCAGGACACCATGGCAGTTACAGTTGGTGAATTGTCAACGCTAACTTAC
This sequence comes from Myxocyprinus asiaticus, assembly GCF_019703515.2. NCBI lineage: Eukaryota > Metazoa > Chordata > Actinopteri > Cypriniformes > Catostomidae > Myxocyprinus > Myxocyprinus asiaticus. The sequence goes on along the minus strand of NC_059348.1, from coordinate 48,088,206 downwards.
ACTCAGTGACCACTTTATTTGGTAGACCTCTCTAATACTGGGTAGGACCCCACTTTGCCCTCAGAACAGCATGAATTCTTCATGGCATGGAATGTTGCTATAATTTAGTCATCATTCATGTTGTTCCAAACCTATATGACTTTCTTTCTTCTGAGGAACATAATAGAAAATATTTAGCAGAATGCTAGCCTGATTCACCATTCATTTTCATTGTATGGAAAAAGGATGCAATGGTTTGTTTGTGCCATTACATGATTTGCACAATTTCTTCAGTTAATCTAGAGTTAAATCTGCAGTGAATTCCCTCCTGTTTGGTTAATTTGGGCCAGAAGGTATCATCAGCCACTTTTCCACTATCGGGCCAAATTAGGGCATGCTAGTGCATGCCAGAGGCAGTTGCATTCCCACTGTCACTTCCGGGGCTTCATCGTGCCTGCTCTGGGCTTCCTCAGGACTTACGGCCAATGGCGTTTGGCAGTTACAGTCAGTGAGTTGTCAATGCTAACTTACATTCAATGACCACTTTATTAGGTAGACCTCTCTAATACTGGGTAGGACCCCACTTTGCCCTCAGAACGGCATGAATTCTTCATGGCATGGATTTAACAAGGTGCTGGAAACATTCCTTAGAGATTCTGCTCCACGTTGACATGACAGCATCATGCAGTTGCTGCAGATTTGTTGGCTGCACATTCATGGTGCAAATGTTCTGTTCCACCACATCCCAAAGGTGCTTTATTGGATTGAGATCTGGTGACTGTGGAGGCCATTGGAGTATACTAAACATTGTCATGTTCCTGGAACCAGTTTGAAATGGCGTGTGTTTTGTGGCATGATGCGTTATCCTGCTGAAAGTAGCCATTAGAAGATGGGTAGACCGTGATCATAAAGGGATGCACATGGTATCACCAATGGATGCACAATAATACTCAAGTAGGCTGTAGCATTTAAACGATGCTCAGTTGGTTTTAAGGTGCCTAATGTGTGCCAGAAAACATTCCCCTCACCATTACACCACCGCCTCCAGCCTGAACTGTTGACACAAGGCACAATGGATCCATGGATTCATGTTGTTTACATTAAATTCTGATGCTACCATCTGCATATCTGAGGGCCTTGGCAAACACAGTAATATAACTCAGCCTTTACAATCTAATAACAATTATAATCCATTAAATATTAGCGTCAGAGAGCAATGAAAGAAGTCTCAGCCAGATAGACATGCCAGAGATTTATCTATGAGATGGTCTAAAGAAACCTGCCAATCTCTGTCTTGCTCTTGACCTAACTGTAACATATCTTAACAGTTGGTTCACCTGCTGAGTAAATATGATCAAAACTTGACAGCAAGACCATCCACATTTGAACTCAACAACCTTCCAGTTCTACACCCCATGGCTGTTCCTGATCGGCTGAGCTTGAGGATTAAAAAACTTAATCCAACTAATTTTTCTAGTGATTAAATATTAGTTTAATACAGTGTCAGTATGATGGGGTATGATTCCCTGTATGCATTCATGTGTGTTTGTTTGAATAACGGTTGTTGGCAGGGATATTTCAGATGTGGCCACACATCATTTTACCCACGACCACAGTGCTGTACAAAGCACTTATCTCTCTCTTCATATCATTAATTGCTGTCTGAACGAATGGATGGTTCACATTTATTTCAGTTTAGAATCTGTCAGTCTGCTATGCACTGGGCCAAAAATAAAAAATACTCTTCAAATTATGTGCAATTGAATGTTTGAGAAGGCTTCTCTTGCTCTCTTAGTTTTCCATTTCACTATTTCCAAAGCAAACTGTAGTGGTTGGAGAAATCATAGGCATTGGAGAAAGTCATGAAGAACAAAGCAGGAAGTTGAATAAAGTAAGTTTAAACTTGTGTTTAATTTATACAAAATATACACAACACCCAAATAAGATGAATGTGTCATTTAATTATACATTTTGCTGCAGTGTAATGTGGAAAGGTTTTTTCTTCTTCTTTTTTTTTTTTTTTTTTTTTTTTAAATTGCATAACCCTCAAAGTTCACAGAGAGATGACAAAGAACATTTTATTCTCTAATTCTTTATGCTTTGTCACATTGCACCTAATTCTGATTTGTTTTTCAAATCTGATCTTTAGGACTGAATGTCTGCACTGTGTCAATTGGCCACTGAACAAATTGGATCTTTATTTTTGTTTTGTTTTTTTTTGACTGAATTTTACACTTTAAAACATATGCTGTGTCCAGAACCACTCACTTGTGAATGCATTTGATATGTATTGCATAACAAATGCAACACAGTTCGGGACAGAGTGAGCCAGCATCAGTGAATTGGGACATACATGTTGCTGTGCATTGTGTATGATGTTACATACCCATCACCTCTAAATTCAGACAGAAATTAATTTCCAAAAAACAGATTTCAATCAGACTTCAAACCGCATACAAATGTCAAGCATTTTGTTGCTGTCCAGGCTACAAAAAAAAAAAAAAAAAAAAAAAAAAAAGATTGCAAAAGCCATTAACAGTATATACTGGTGCTACAAAGAACCCAGAGACCAATATGCTGATCATATCTATGGTTTATAGATAATAAATATATATAGACTCTTTTTGAACTATTGAAAAAAAAAAACAACAACAACTTTCAATTGATTCAATAGGCCTGTATGATTTTGTCAGACATGTAACAGGTTGATAAATACATATTATCATGTTTTACACACTTCTAAAGCCTGAGAAATGTGACATATAAAAATAAAAACTACATTCAGTCATGCAATATGCATCTTTACTGCTTAAAGTATTGGTCCATATATAGTAAATAATAATATTTGACATATTCAATATGAAAACTGCCGATTTAGATGACCAAAAAAAAAAAAAACTTCAATAACCTTTTGGAAAAGGGGTGTTTCAACTCCACAAACAATACTTTTGGGGCAACTTTTTGAAAGCCGACCATTTGTAAATAGTAACTTCATGTATAAATGCAACATCGGTCAACTTTTTTAATCTTCAAAGAACCATATATCAGCAAACTCAGAAACCTGCCATGCATTGAAAAATGGTTCTTGATAGGCTAGCTGAACCTAAAGTGCTTCGAAAGAACCTTGAATGTGTGTAGATTTCATTAGATGCTCTAATAAAATAACTTTCCATCATTAATGGGATAGTTCACCCAAAAATTTACCCATCATCATGTTGTTCCAGGCTGGTATGACTTTCTCTCTTCCATGGAAAACAAAGAAAGATTGGCAGAATGATAACATTAGTCACCATTCACTTTCATTGCATCTTTTTTTCCATACAATTAAAGTGAAAAGTGACTGATGGCAACAATCTGCTTAACATGTCATTGTGTTATATGGATGAGTGAAAGTCTGTATAAAATATTTTAGGGTGAGTAATTGATGATGAAATTTCCATTTTTGGGTGAATTGTCCCTTTAACACAAACTGAGGTCCTTGGCCTCTAAATATGGACTCATGTGAAGAGCCGCCCAAAACGGAACATACGTTGAACTCAAGTAAAGGTTATGCTGAACAGCATGATTCAGTGTTAATATCAGGCTTTCAAGCCAGTGACACATTCAACTCAAAGACACATCAATGCTGTAAGCACCATTCAAAAACTGCACAGCTCGTTATAACCAAATTACCTCACATGTGAGTCACACTCTTTAAAGTCATCTGTCAGAGGGAAGGGGAAAGGTTAATGGCACACCTCTCCTCAACAAGCTGCATGATTTGAGGTATCATTCATATCAATGGCATTAACAGGGCTAGAATTATGTTTAATAATTATAGTTAGGGGTTTGTTTACATCTCTAACCCTAACAGTGAGCAATAATACACTATCTCATTTATTTATGTATTTATTTATTTATTTTTTGCCTTAGTAAGCACCACTTATATCAAGAACAAGGTCCACAGGCTGCGGCGCCTCACCCTCACACACACCTGCTTGTCTGGACTGGCTCAGTTCAAAATTACAGGCTGTGAGAGATTGAGCTGATGCTCTTTGGCAGCTAAATCTGAACGCACATAACACACACACACTTTACCGACTGGGCTGCCAGATGGAGTATGCTTTTGGTAAATGACAAGCTGCTTTGTGTCTGTTTCTGTGCGTGTGTGTGCATATTTCATCAAGTGAGCCTGATGTGGACTACTGTCATTACAAAATATAACTATTCGCTTTACAGTGAGAAAATTTTTATTCTATTACATTTAATGTAGTAGTCTACACTGAATGTTTATTTCTCACAAAAAAAGTACTGTGGTGGTACCATGGTACAGTGATGGTATCCAATGTTAATACCATGGCACTTTAATATACTGTATACAGTACCATTGTACTGAGTGATTCCCATATTTTTATTGACTCTCTGCAATCCTTGATTCAGACTGTTCAATCACAGCATTCTGCAGTAAATAATTTTTGTGTAATGATCACAAATCTGCATAACTGACTGTTGTCCAATTAATTATCAACAGTCAGTTATACCCGTTTTCTGCATAGCTGTGCTAGTTTCATGTCTTTTGTATCACTTTACAATCTTTCTTCTCACATAATACAATAATTTCAACTCAAATATTTAGTTCAGTTCAGTTTAGTTTAGTTCAGTTTAGTTTAATTAAATTATTTATTGGTCAAGTAGCCACATAATAAGTGGGATAATGTATAATAAAGCCCATCAAGGTGCTACAAGAAGACATCCTGTTTACCCTGTCAGGTTTTATTTTGCTATAAATAAGTCAGTCCAGCTGAGTTATCCCTTCCATTCACCATGGTATTTATGTAACCGGTCCTGCTCGACCCGCTCCAAGCAGGATTCGAACCGGCTTCAGCTGGCATGGGAGGTGGGAGCACTAAAGAGGAGGCTAAAGGCTACAGCCTCTAGTGTCAGTTGCTAGTGCGCCTCTTGAGGCCAGGGGAGTGAGGTTTACACATACCGCACAGCTATCATGTACCAGCTGGATTCTGTTACACTCACCCCCCCAAACCTCACTCCTATCTGGGTCACGGCACCACTGTAACCAGTCCTGCTTGACCTGCTCCGAGCGGGATTCAAACCGGCGTCAGCCGGCATGGGAGGTGGATGCGCTAACGAGGATGCTAAAGGCTACAGACTCTAGCGTCAATTGCAAGTGCACCTCTTGAGGCCAGGGGAGTGAGGTTTACACACACGGCACAGCTATCACGTACCAGCTGGTACCCGTTACATTTACATGGTACTCCAAGAACTTCAAAGAATATCAACACATCATTGGGCAAAATCCTGTGTATTTTGTGCCTATACAAAACACTTAAACACTGAACAAGAGATAAAAAAGAAAAAGTACATGGGAAAGAGAGAGCACACCAGCTTAATATACACACAGAAAAACACACCCAACCTCTCTGTATCTGTCCTTTCCTCAAGAGTGTGTAGGGCAGATCACCTGTGCCCTCAGTGGGAGAGTAGACTCTCTAAGACCATGGTAAATACTGTCTGATAAGCATGCAGAGAATTCTTTCCTTGCTTAAGTGCTGGACGTAAATAAAACAAATTCCAGAGGATTAAAATTCATGCACGTCAGCTCTGCTTTCATAAACACACACACACACATATCCATACACATATTCATATACACACTCACACATTCTGTGTTTCCAGTGCTTCACATGGCAAGGAGTTCATTCGCATGAACATTTTATCGCAAGTAAACATGCATCATATTAAGCTGCTAAATGAGACGTGAAAGAGAATAATTTTATCATCAGTTCTTTATATTTTAATTACTTGCTAAATTAATGTTACTTCTTAAGTTGTTTTTGACAAATCCGTTGATTGTTACTTTATTTAATTTTGATGAAACATTTTTTAAATTAGTTATTTTGTAAGTTTATTTTGCACTCTTGATATTTTGTGTTGACTTTAAATTTAATTGAATTTAATTTTTGAACTTTTTTAATTATTTTTTAGTGCTTTTAGAATTAAATTAAATTAAATTAAATAATTTATTAAATAAAATAAATGTAAATTTAGCACTACTGGTATCTTACTCCATTGGTTAAAACTAAGTTTTCTCAATTTGCAATACTGTTACATGAAGATAAAGTTAGATGGATAAAGACAAACAGGGAAGCGTCAAGAGAGAAGTGAACAGAAGGATGCGAGAGAAAGATGGAGGAAAACAGAAACGTTAAACAAAAGCAAGGAGAGGAGGAGAAAGAATGATAGATAGAGGATGAATTCAAGAGAGAAAGAGATCAAGGATAGAAAGAGTCTCTGTGTTCTGCAGAGAAAATGGATTTGATGTTCCTCAGATATTTAATTTATCTGAGGCATTTTAATCCCATGGGAAACAAACCCTGAGATTTCTCTCTCTGCTTGTCTGTTTGTTGGGGCTGAGCCATTGGCTCAGGCTGTGGTGGAGCCGATGTTGCCGCCGCAGGAAGATGGGGTGCGCAATCTTGAACCACGCTGGGGCAAGATGTGCTGAATGGCCTCGGTCTGCTGCTTTACTGTCGAAAACTGCTGTGCGAAGTCTTCAACGGTGTTGCCGAAAAGGCCAGCCTGGGAAATGGGGGCGTCAAGGAAGCGAACCTTGTCGGCATCCTTCAGCTCAACCAGGTTGAGCCAAAGGTGGCGCTTCTGGACCACCAACATGGACATCGCCTGCCCGAGAGCCCGTGCTGTGAACTTCGTCGCCTGTAGGGTGAGGTCGGTCGCCGAGCACAGCTCCTGCATTACTCCCGGGTCAGGACCACCCTCGTGCAGCTCTTTCAATGCCTGTGGCCATGGTCATGCTCTAGAGCCCAGACACATAAGGCAGCGATCGTGACCGTCAGAAGTGGAGAGATAATGACCGCAACCAGGAAGTGCACATAACCGGAAAGACATCTTTAAAAAGATGCTTTCCGTCAGTGCTCACTCTTTTAGGGAATATATACTCTTTTAGGGAGAAATATACTCTTTTAGCACTCAACGCGCACTGTCGAAGCGCCCAGGGGTGTTCTCCGCACTTATCTGTGCAAGAGGGGGAGAAACCGTTGTGATGCGGCGTGAAATCTAACAGCCACGAAGATCACTTGATTTCTACAGAGGCGAATGGATTGGCAGTGGAATACATCAACACCGCTCGGCTCCGAAGAAAAATCTGAATGAGTGGTTGTACACCAGCTCCTTTTATACCCGTATGTCCGGAGGAGTGTCATGCAAATTTTCTCAAACATCAGAAGTGTTTGGGGCTCCCAAGTGTGACCCCTAGTGTCACTACATCGACACAACTTCAAATGAGTGACAGATAGGGAACACCATGTCTCTGCCAGAAAGCTGAAAGAGCCCAAAATGTCCCCTTCTTTCAACCCTCACCTCAACTACCAAACCACACATCACCCATAATGCTTTGGTTTTGGCTGATCTTAATTTGGATCCTGCTTGAAAGTCAACTGTCCACACCTTTCCATTAAAGTTAAACCATGATAAGATCAGCAGGTGCAGAGAGAACCTGAAGAGAAAGTGTCATGAACACAGTTAAGAAACTTTTCAGCAATTTCAGAGGAAATATCATCTCTTAAAGGGGTCATTTTCCACACTTTTGTCCACTTATAATACTAGTCAAGGTGTCCTGCGCCAAAAAAGATCACGTTATGCTGGATGTTAGGGACTATAGCCTTAGTCACCATTCACTTTTATTTTCATTGCATCATCTTTTTATCAATACAATGAAACTGAAAGGTGACCGACACTGAACATACTGCCAAACATCTTCTTTTATGTTTCACTGAAGAAAGAAAGTCATACGGATTTGGAACAATATGAGGGTGAGTAAATGATGACAGTATTTAAATTTTTGGGTGAACTATCGCTTTAATAATGATTTAAGGAATAACTGTTGACAGCCCTTTGAATTATTGAAAAATAATTCTGATTGATTGACAGACATTCTAATGTGTGCAATTATTTTCCAGTAAACACACGGCTATGAAGTAATTCCAGGTCTTGACCCCATAACTGTTCCATATCACTGCACCAAATTATTTCAGTGCTCCCTCTCTCTCTTTTGGCGCGTAGTGGATTTTTCAATAATTCAACGGGCTGGAGTCAATTATTCCACGTATGCCATGGTTACCAAACCTTAAGACATTGTTCAGGGATTTATCTCAAGACATTGTCTGGTTTTTGTCTCTAAAACGCTCTTGTGAGAAGAATTACTTTCTTCTGCAATTGATTCAGCATGTTGTTTTGATTCTGCCCATGGCTTTGTTGCTAGTTTGAAAACGTCACTTTAGAACTAGTAACGGAGACTTACGAGGCATGCGCTGCTTTACTGGAGCACTTACTAGAGTAACAAGGTAGTGTGTTTGTGCGTGCATGTGTTTGTGCGGCTCTCGTTAGCAGAAATATCGCTTCAAAACTGCCAGAATGTAAGTTTTAGTATACTTCTCAGTGTCCCCATTCTTGTATATCGCTTTCCCGTTGCTGCACAAATGTTTTATTAAGTCGCAGGGGTCCGTTGACATCACGGCAATGTATCTGGCTCGCAAGTATGTGTATGTGTGTGTGTCCATCCGTGTGTGAGAGCGAGAGAGAGGGGGAGGGGAAGCGTGAGGGTGCATGAAAAGTTTTAAGATTTCAGATTTAAAAGTTATTTCGGATTATAAAGAAACTGTTGTATTTATCATGGTTTTTTTATTGATCAAGTGGCGAGTCAAGTCTCAGTGTGTGTGTGTGTGTGTGTGTGTGTGTGTGTGTGTGTGTGTGTGGTGGGTGGGTGAGATGAGAACGAAAGAGAGAGAGGGAGCACTGAAATAATTTGGTGAAGTGATATGGAACAGTTATGGGGTCTAGACCTGGAATTACTTCATAACCGTGTGTTTCCTGGAAAATAATTGCACACATTAGAATGTCTGTCAACCAATCAGAATCAAACATTCAACAAACCCGTGGTATAAGTGTGTTATGATTGGCTAACCTCTGTGTACGAGTGTAGTTCACCCTGTCATTCATCAGAACTGCTGAATTTACATTTATGCATTTAGCAGACATTTTATCCAAAGTGACTTACAGTGCATGTACACTTAATCAGTTTGTGCGTTCTCTGGGAATCGAAGACTACAAAGGCGTTGATGTGTAAATGTGGGCGGTCATATGTTAATGTGCCCATGGTTATGACATCAATATACTGTAACGACGACCCATTTTGCAGCTTAATTTTCACAAATGATTTTTATTTTAATTAAATTATCTGATGAGTTTTGTGTTTTCCAAAATAATGTACACTTAAAAAAATTATTTTGGAATTTATGCATTTCAAATTCTTAAGATTCTATCAAACTGAATTGAGAAATCTTTAATAAAATAAATTGAAATAAACAAAATATGTTAAGTTTTTAACATTTGTTGTATAAAATTTGTTAAAAGTTACACAATTCAATTTGATTCAGTGGAACTTTGTTATGAAATTGAAATTGATCCCCATATGGAACAAGCCAATTCCTTGAACAAGACATTTTACACCATGGTTGCTACAAGCAGGGCCGCATTAAGGTATTTCGGGGCCCGGAACATTGTCACTCTATGATCATGTGCTACATGGATGGGTTTAGCTGTTGCGCACCTTCTCTATGTTTTCATCAGCGTCTCCCGCTGAACGCTTTACATACATGCCCTCCGGTAAATGTCAGTGGGGGAGAATACAGTGGCAAATGCCGTGACAGCACCCACTCCACCCTGCCGGAGTTCAGGGCCCCCTGCAGCCACAGGCCCCAGGGCTTTTGCCCTGGTAAGCCTGTATGTTAATACAGCGGGTGTCTCGAGACATGTTTTTCAAAGTTGAAGCTCTTTTGTACTTGACAAAGCTTTTAAAAAACGCTCCGCTCTGAACATAAAAGTGCAGACATACTTAAAAACTGGTTCTGTGTAAACGGTCCCTTAAAAACAATACAAAGAGTAACTGTGCAGTACACATAACTTTTCATAACATTCTACTGGAGAACCTGTCATACGCATTGTAATATTTTAATATAATAAACAGAATAGCTATTTTCTTCAACCACAACTGGGATGTCATAGGTCTCTGGGGTTGTTTAGTGTGTTTTCTCTTTCTATGTCTCTCACTTTTAAATGCACAGCACACTGAGTTTTGTCTTCACACTCATCGTCATCTCCTCACCGTGAAAGGCTTTAATCTGAGAGCCGCTGTAACACCCTGTATCATGGCCTGGCTCTACTCAATCTCAACATGATGTTATTAGTCTCCCAGCATGCCTCATAAAGGCCGCCTATGGTGATAATCTAACCCAAAATGCCCTGTAGTGGAGGATTACACACACTGTGACACACAACAGCGCAGCAGGTGGAATTGACCACCATCACCAAACCAGCACCACACAAATGGACACCCTAATAAGAACATACAAGAAGATCCACAACCTGGACTAAAGGTTATAGATGTAGCCAATGCAGGGACTTCAAAGGGTTAACAATCATGGTATGTTACAATGTCATTCCAAACTTTGTAAGGCCCAAAACGATGGACACTTCAAGTAGGGATGGAAATCGTGGATGGAATTCCCACTGATAGGTTTCATTTGACCTGTGACCTCCAAACAGTGTCTGTGCACAGTATTAACATGTCAAGTCAAGTCAAGTCATTTTTATTTGTATAGCTCTTTTCACAACACACATTGTTTCAAAGCAGCTTTACAGTAAATCCTGCTTTAACAGAAAATTAATTAATCTGTAATATCTATAAAGCCTTAGAGTCATCACTGTGTAGTTTAATTAAAATATGATTGTAAATTGTGCTTAAAAATAAATAAGTAAACAAGTAATAATAATTATATTTAGAAACCCAGTGAGCAAGCTGAAGGCGACATGTCATTTCAGGTCTCTTCTGAATGAGGAGCTACAAATGATGAATTTAGAAAAGTTTATGCCGCCATATCAAGAAACTACCACAACTGGATCCAACAAAAGCTTGGTGCTTTTCTGTACAATCGTAGCAGTTCTGAGCAGCTGGCTGGGAATTGAAAATTAAAGAGCATAGATTCACAAAGCACAAACATGGAACAAACTTTTTATTGGAAAAGTCAGAGTGCAATGTCAAACAGAGCCGATGTAAAAGGAGTGTATACATCAATAACCACAAAACGTTCATCATTAAGGAAAGAAATGAAAGTTGAGACTAAACACCCCCAAACACCTGGGGCACAGAAGAGTCGTAATCACACACACACAATCACACTTTTCTCAACCTCTGACGTTGCTCTATCCCTGACTATCACACGCTCTGTAAGGGTGGGTATGAACAGAGACCTGGTGATAAAAAAAATTCAGTATCTGGGTTGCAATATAATAGGCACTTTTCCAACTTGGCTGAACAGTTCTCATTGCAGAACCATGTAGGTCTGTACTGATCTGGGCTCGTTGGCATGGTAATAGTTCAGTTTTTGAACTGGCTGATAATTCCAGGCTGGGAATGTTTTTTAATCATACAGAATCGTTACTCACCGTGCTCAGAACTGTTTGGCCTGATGGTGGAAAAGTGCATAATAATACTGCGATTCTTTATGTTTAGTGAAATGCACTGTACAACTGATATATTGCAATCATTTATTAATTGTTTCGCTTTCATTTTAATTGGGCTTTGGTTCTTTGTGCAATAAGTGCTGAACTTTCTGCTTTAATTCATCATAGAGCCATAGAAGTAGTGTAGAGCATAGGCACATCAGTGTCAGTAAACCCAAAAAAAACAAAAAACACACACAACTTGAGGGAAAACCTTGGTTTGAGCATGTTTATCATAATGAATTATGCATAACCTTTGCAGTTTCGCTGTATGGACGTCCTCAGAGTGATTGGGGTCCAACCCCCACCCCCAAAACAAAACATAATAAAATATAAAAATAAACTGAACTAGAAATAGAAAACTAAATTATTGGCATTTAAATATTGATACAGTATTGCAAGGTAAATGTTGAAATACTTTCAAATATCATTAAACCTGCTCCCAAAAAATCCTAGAAATCTTACATGATAGCACAAATGTAACATTAGTGTAAGCTTCAGTGTGTCAGGTACAGGCTACCTGATCCTTGAAAAGAATCGATGACTGTCACCTTAGCTAAAGCCTAGAAAATCCAGACCCAGTCTTCCTTCAGCATTTATACCAATACAAGCTCATCCACAGTCAAGCCTGCGGTCTGAGTGTGTGATTGAGTCTCAGCTAAATCTATATTATAAAAAGCAAGTAATCTCATGTTTGCTTTTTCATGGAATGCCAATAACTGTGAGAATCAGGTCTATATCAGAGTCAAAAGGAAATGTGTGTGTGTATATGTGTGTGCATGCGTGCATGTGTGTGTGTGGGTGGGTTTGGGTGGTTTATGAGGAAATTGTTTTAGGTTACAAACTGGTAATTACAAGGGTATTATGCTATAAATGTGGTTTATGAGGACATTTCTAGTGTCCCCATTATTCAGATCACTTAGAAAACAAACTAAACAATGTTTTTTTTGAAAATGTAAAAATCAAGAAAGTTTTTTGTGAGGGTTAGGTTTAGGGGTAGGGTTAGGGGATAGAATCTATAGTTCGTACAATATAAAAATCATTATGTCTATGGAGAGTCCTCATAAGGATAGCCGCACCAACATGTGTGTGCGTGTGTGTGTGTGTGTGTGTGTGTGTGTGTGTGTGTGTGTGTGATTCATAACATAATGTTGTTTTATATTCCAAAAATGAAAAAAAAAAAAAAAGTTGTTTTAAAGGTAGGGTTCGTGTTAGGGTAAGGTTTAGTCTGTATATACAGTATATACTGTCTATATACAGTATATAGCTTTATTTAATAAGTCTACATGGCAGGGTTTCCCAACTAAAACAAAGGAGATTGTGGTAGAAATACTCAATGTCAATACTGAATTAAAGTAGATACAAATATATAATAATAATAAAAAAAAACAAAAAACTTATGGCTCATTAAAGGCTCACATGTTAGATCATAGATGTTCAGATGTGCACATTTAGATAGCTGAATGTGTGTGTTAGTTAGGTCTAGATCAGAGCTGGAAAGAACGAGTGCATGATTTCAGTTATTTGTTCCTCATTCCACTCCATCTTTTCTTTTTCTTCTGCCTGACGTCAGACAAAATCAACAGCAGTCAGAAATCAGTCAGCTTATGTAACAATGGTAATCACTTTTCTAAACAACTGGACTTATTCGTTTATGAGAGAGAGAGAGAGAGAGAGAGAGAGAGAGAGAGAGAGAAAGACTGTGATTACTTAATTTTTGCCTTCATTGTTTTAAAACCACTTATGAAATCACCAACTCGAGTAATCAGAGAAGAACGCATTGTGAACAATGTTTAAACACCACTTCAGTATTGTATGCTATAAGGTTACAACACCCATAATCCCATATTAAATCAAATAATGTAGGAAGGTAGAATTTTTAAAACATTAATTTAAAATCACACTGAATTATGGCTTCTACAGAAGCATATCCCATCACTTCACAACCTCAGAATTAATAAGCCTCTGAATTGAAAGGTTTATACTAGGGCTTTAAAACAATTACATTTTTTAATCAAATCATTTATATTATCAAATTAATCACAATTAATCACATATATAAATATTTGCTGAGAAAGCCCCTCAATGAAAAATAATTAAATATATAATGATCAAATAATTATATATAAATAATTATAAATATAATATAATTTCTATATAATTTATATATTATTATTATTTTTTTTTATCTGATAATTAAAATGCATTCAATTATTGTGTCAGATGAGTAAAACATTGATAAGTAGTGGTATCTGTGGGTGTGTATGCACAAACTGTGGGTGTATTTTCTGTTAATAAAGTGGTGCAAAGCACAATTTTCCTGCTATTTTCCTAAAAACAGGTCATTGTGCTAAGATGTTTAAGAACCACGTCTAATCTCTAAGCCTAAAATAAGCAATGATAATAATAATAATAATAATAATAACAATATAGTAATTATAATAATACTACATTTATTTTGTATAGTGCCTTTCCAAAGCATAAGACGTTGTACAGAAATTATATTACTTTATTAGGGCTGTTGATTTAACGCGTTACTTTATTGTGATGAAATAAAGAAAAAAGTGTGGCTCAACAAACTTCTCAAGCAGCGCAGAAACAGAATGAGAACCGCTCACTTACTGTAGGAGGAAGCACAACAGAAAACAGGAATATTGAGATGCGTTTTTACGTTTCTGTTACTTTTAACTTGACAGAGTGTCCTAAAAATGCAACATTTCTAGCACTGAATACCAGTGAGACGCCCCAAACGCATCAGTCTGTGGCATGCACATGTACTGTACAATAAATAGCACACACGGAATGCAAGAATGCACTGGACACGATTTATTCATCTGCCACAATAATGTAATTTATTTCACATATTATATTATAATTTTTATGCATTATTTAAATTAAATCTTTTAAATCTTCATTTGAGGGCCTTTCTCAGCAAATAATGATGTATGCAATAAATTGTGATTAATTTGATTTCTTAATCGGCATGTCATGTAATTAATTTGATAACAAATTTTAATCGATTGACAGCCCTAATATATATACAGTTGTGCTCAAAATTTGTATACCCTGGCAGAAAATGTGAAATTTTGGCATTGATTTTGAAAATATGACTGATCATGCAAAAAAAACTGTCTTTTATTTAAGGATAGTGATCATATGAAGCCATTTATTATCACATAGTTGTTTGGCTCCTTTTTAAATCACAATGATAACAGAAATCACCCAAATGGCCCTGATCAAAAGTTTACATACCCTTGAATGTTTGGCCTTGTTACAGACACACAAGGTGACACACACTGGTTTAAATGGCAATTAAAGGTTAATTTCCCACACCTGTGGCTTTTTAAATTGCAATTAGTGACTGTGTATAAATAGTCAATGAGTTTGTTAGCTCTCACGTGGATGCACTGAGCAGGCTAGATACTGAGCCATGGGGAGCAGAAAAGAACTGCCATAAGCGTAACCTGCGTAACAAGGTAATGGAACTTTATAAAGATGGAAAAGGATATAAAAAGATATCCAAAGCCTTGAAAATGCCAGTCAATACTGTTCAGTCATTTATTAAGAAGTGTAAAATTCGGGGATCTCTTGATACCAAGCCAAGGTCAGGTAGACCAAGAAAGATTTCAGCCAAAACTGCCAGAAGAATTGTTCGGGATACAAGGAAAAACCCACAGATAACCTAAGGAGAAATACAGGCTGCTCTGGAAAAAGATGGTGTGGTTGTTTCAAGGAGCACAATACGACAATACTTGAACAAAAATGAGCTGCATAGTCGAATTGCCAGAAAGAAGCCTTTACTGCGCCAATACCACAAAAAAGCCCGATTACAATATGCCCGATAACACCTTGACACGACTCACAGCTTCTGGCACACTGTCATTTGGATTGACGAGACCAAAATAGAGCTTTAAATGCACAGCACACAACCATAAGTACTATGTTTGGAGAGGGGTAACAAGGCTTATAGTGAAAAGAATACCATCCCCACTGTGAAGCATCGTGGTGGATCACTGATGTTTTGGGGGTGTGTGAGCTCTAAAGGCACGGGGAATCTTGTGAAAATGGCAAGATGTATGTAGCATGTTATCAGAAAATACTGGCAGACAATTTGCATTCTTCTGCACGAAAGTTGCGCATGGGATGCTCTTGGACTTTCCAGCACGACAATGACCCTAAGCACAAGGCCAAGTTGACCCTCCAGTGTTTACAGCAGAAAAAGGTAAAGGTTCTGGAGTGGCCATCACAGTCTCCTGACCTTAATATCATCAAGCCACTCTGGGGAGATCTCGAACGTGCAGTTCATGCAAGACGACCAAAGACTTTGCATGACCTGGAGGCATTTTGCCAAGACGAATGGGCAGCTATACCACCTGCAAGAATTTGGGGCCTCATAGACAACTATTACAAAAGACTGCACGCTGTCATTGATGCTAAAGGGGGCAATACACAGTATTAAGAACTAAGGGTATGCAGACTTTTGAACAGGGGTCATTTCATTTTTTTTTTTTTTTTTGCCATGTTTTGTTTTATGATTGTGCCATTCTGTTATAACCTACAGTTGAATATGAATCCCATAAGAAATAAGAGAAATGTGTTTTGCCTGCTCACTCATGTTTTCTTTAAAAATGGTACATATATGACCAATTCTCCAAGGGTATGCAAACTTTTGAGCACAACTGTATATCTATACACACACATACATGCATATATATAGTATATATTGCAGTACACTAATGAGAATTTGTGTGTTGACATGAAAATAATGTCACTAATAAATTTGATTTGGGGGTGAAATATGACCCAGACATGATCCTGACATGCTTTGTGACCTCTAAAAGAGCTCTCATAATTGTTTAGTAATTTTACATTGGTTACAATAACTCTATGCTATTTTTGCAGACATAACAGTTACCATGGTAAAAAGGCCAAGTCGTCTCTCAAGTGCTACCAACACCATGTTCAGCATTAGATTGGTTTAAGTACTGAGCAGGATATTTCAGCAACAATTTTAAAATGCACATAATTTCTGTGTATCAACTATTGGAGACAAGCTTTGAGAAGGCAGAGTGAGATTTGTTGTTGTTGTTGTTGTTGGATGAGAGTGATGTATTAGATGTGCTAAAAGCTCAGGGTGATACATTTCTCTCTCATTCTCCTGAGAAACAGCTAAAATTAAGATAACATGGCGCAAGAAGAACTTCACTGTTTGTGTGTGTAATTACAGAAAAACCTGGAAAGTCTATATTGTTTTCTCTTTTTCTATATATATATTTCTCTCTTTGTCTATTTTCATTTCCCTGAGCCAAAGTTGTTCATAAATATTAGAGATAATCCAGCTTTGTTTTGATGTAGACAGATAATGCTCAGTCATGTGTATGTTTTTGTGTATTATAAGGTCTCTTTAAATCCTACCAGATTTGTACCCATGTACAGAGAAATTACCCTGCTGGACCCATGCTGTATTATACATAGTTTTCAATATGATCTCAGAATGAAGTGGTTTCCAGTAGAGATTTTTGATTTTGAATGAGTCTGCACAGCATGTTATCAGAGTGGATTTGGTTTGTTCAGTGGGTTGAGGTATACCATGGGCAGCTTGCCTACTGGGACACCATACTTAGAATCTAGTGTGTCTGCTGCCTCATGGATGTATATCAGGTAGAGTTCTTAGATTATTGTTCCCACTGTGTCTAGAATTACTTATAAATGTTGGCTGTCTGTCTCTCTGTCTGCCTGCCTGTCTACAGTGGGGTCCACTGTCTGACAGTATGAACTTGAGCGGGCATGGACTCCACAAGTTATTGCAAAACTATTAAACTATTGAACTAACTATTGAACTATCAAATCAACCAAATTTCTAAAACTTTCAGAAACAATTTTTTTTTTTTTTTTTTTTGTGACTATCTCCGTATAAAAATAAAATAATGATGCTGCAACCTTTCTAAGGTATTTTTATTTACCTACCTGTATTTTTGCTCCAAAATCATAGGTGTAAATTGTCATTATGACCCACTTGTACAAAATAATGGATTACTCAGTAAATATTGATCCATGGAATGTAATATTTTTGGCTTTCATCACTATTTTTGTTTATCTTTCAGCAGAAAAAATATTAACAAAATCAAAAAATTCTGCTGGGTTGACACGGAATTACCCTGTAGAATGTTCCAAAGAGCATCTTGTGTACTCCAATGAAAGCCAAGAATTCTGACATGGTCAGTGTTACAAAATTACTTTTCTTGGTTTTAAAGAGATAGCTCACCTAAAAATCTAAATTCTGTCATCATTTACACACCCTCATGTGTTACAAACCAGTTTGACTTTCGTTCTTCCTTAGAACACAAAAAGAGATATTAGGCAGAATGTTAGCCTCAGTCATCATTCATTTTCAAATGTATCTTTTCTGCACACAATGAAAGTGAACGGTGAGTCTTGCATCTCTGCTTACATTTCCTTTTGTTTACACCTGGTAATAAGACGCGTTTCAGGTGATTTGATCACAAGTGGTCAGCGCTAAATACAGGTGTAAACAGGGTACAAAATGTTTTGTGATTGGATCACAAAAAACACATATGGATGTAGTCAAACACGCATGTGCACACATTGCATTTGAGGTGTATATGCTAATCCATCCTGATGCGTCCCAGACAGCAGCGAAGCACCACCCGCTCACCTGTAAATCAATCACTGCACTAAAATAAGAGTTTTAAACTGCGCTGGATATGTTCAACATTCATTCATTCACTTGTAATTGGATCACCTGAGACGCATCTTACTACCAGATGTAAACGGGGTCTTTGTGTTCCACTGAAGTCCATCCATCCATCCTTCCATCCATCCATCCATCCATCCATCCATCCATCCATCATCCATCCATCCAACTTAAGCTAGACATAATTAAAATATTGCAGTATTGATATTCGTCCAGAGTGGCATCCACTGCGGCACTAGCAGGTCAGCCTTCTCTCAGAGTTTCATAGCAGATGTAGTTAGTCAGTTTTAAAGAAGCTTCTCTTAAATAAGCCAGCATGGAAATCTGTCACTATAGCTGTGAAAGGAGGTCCTCTCCTATGTGACCCAACCACAGGGCATCACTCAACAAAATTGAATCACAAATCCACACGGGAGGAAGGGCAATGGCGAGATGGATGGGACGAGAGAGACATAGAGAAGGAGAGACAGACAGTAAGGGAGAGAGAATTGCTGACACATCACTATTATTGGTGGCTCTCCTCAAAGTCATTACAGTACATTACATCTCACCATGACACAAATCTATCTCATGGTACAGAAATGCACTGCTGATTTACAGTGCACTAGAAAACCTCTTTTTGTTCATTGGGTCTTAAAAAAAGGTTCAATCCTATCTCAAATTTTTTTTAGCTACATACAGTGTGAGTGTGGCTGCCATTGTCAATGTTTTTATGCTTGGGTTTGGTGCATTCATTGGTGGCGTAGTGACTCGCCTCAATCCGGGTGGCAGAGGACAAATCTCAGTTGCCTCTGTGTCTGAGACAGTCAATCCGCACATTTTATCACATGGCTTGTTGAACACGTTATCGCGTAGACCTAGCGTGTGTGGAGGCGTGTCACGCTGTTCTCCACGGCATATTCACACACAACTCACCACATGCCCCACCGAGAGCGAAAACCACATCATAGCAACCACAAGGAGGTTAACCCAACGTGACTCTACCCATCCTAGCAACCGGGCCAACTGGCTGCTAAGGAATCCTGACTGGAGTCACTCAGCACACCCTGGATTCGAACTTGTGACTCCAGGTGTGGTAGTCAGCGTCTTTACATGCTGAGCTACCCAGGCCCCCTAAACCAAGCTTTAATGTAAATCTTTTTTCCCAAATGACGCACTATACGGCATGCACTTACAATTTACACTATGCACTCAGCCATGTAGTATACGTTTTTTTTACTACATAGAAGCACTCTCCGTTTTTCAGCTGACGGAAGTGACATTTCAAAATGCATGTGATGCATTGCTGCTAGCCATAGCATGTTGGCTAAACTCAGTTAAACACTTACAGTATA
Source organism: Myxocyprinus asiaticus (assembly GCF_019703515.2). NCBI lineage: Eukaryota > Metazoa > Chordata > Actinopteri > Cypriniformes > Catostomidae > Myxocyprinus > Myxocyprinus asiaticus. The sequence goes on along the minus strand of NC_059348.1, from coordinate 48,068,604 downwards.
TCTCAAATAATGTGGGGTGTGGGGTGATGGTAATGCATTCATCTCACATTTGTAAGGTGCTGTCTTCACTGAAGTTTCATTAGTTCACTCTAAATTACAATTGTTTTGTCAGGCCAGCATCGAGGCCCTGTAACTCCACCCCTTATTAGATCCTTCTTAAATCTTAGATCTTCCAAAACTTTTGAGATACATCAGCAATCCACACAACATTAGACCTCCTGCATATTTTGTGTACAAACACAAATTGAAGGCAGTGGAAACTTAATGGGTAAAGGGATAGTTCACCCACAAATGAAAATTCTCTCATCATTTACTCACCCTCATGCCATCCCAGATGTGTATGACTTTCTTTCTTCAGCACAACACAAACAAAGTATTTTACAAGAATATCTCAGCTCTGTAGGTCCATACAAGTGAATGGTTGTCAGACCTTTGTAGCTCCAAAAATCACATAAAGGAAACATAAAAGTAATGCTCAAGACTCCAGTGGTTAAATCCATTTCTTCAGAAGTGATATAATAGGTGTGGGTGAGAAACAGATCAAAATTTAAGTCCTTTTTTACTCTAAATCTCCACTTTCACTTTTACATCTGAAAGTCAAACATGGTGCCTGTTTAGTTTCACTTTCACATCTGAAAGTGATAGTGAAAGTGGAGATTTAGGGTAAAAAAGGACTTACATATTGTTCTGTTTCTCACCCACATCTATTATATCACTTCAAAAGATATGGATTTAAACACTCGAGTCATGGATTACTTTTATGTTTCCTTTATGTGACTTTTGGAGCTTCAGAGGTATGATCACCATTCACTTGCCTATGGACCTACATAGCTGAGATATTTTTCTAAAAATCTTCATTTGTTTTCTGCTGAAGAAAGAAAGTCATACACATCTGGGATGGCATGAGTGTGAGTAAATTATGAGAGAATTTTCATTTTTGGGTGAACTATCCCTTTAAAGATCTGAGCTGCTAAAATAAAGATTACAATTTTATTCCCAAATAAATATTACCCATGAACTACAGTTATGAAAATCCCTCTCAATCTCCATAGAAGCTGTCAACAAGACACTTAACCCTTGTTTGCCTGAGGGAGGACAAGCCCTGCAATTAGAGTACTGTCGACTGAAAGTCTCTTCATCTTTGAAATGAAAATTCTCATTAGAGTCATAATATATTAATATTTAACTCACTCTATCCTCCTTTCTCACAGCTGAATGAAGATTCTCATTGGCTCTTTCCACAGACTGTTATTAAAAACTAAACCAGCTGGGAACAACAAGTACATAAAATATCTAATGAGACTGCAACTTCACCAATCCAGTCTAAATCTTTCTATTTGTTCTTTCTTTATTAAAAATGTCTTCTATTCTAATTATTATTTTTTTTAACTTCTTTTCATTCAATGAAAGTGAAGAGTGACTGAGACTAACATTCCCCTTTTGTTAGTTAGTTTTCCACAAGAAGAAACTTTGAAGAATGTTGACATTGTTTTTTTTTTTTTTCTTCTTTTTTCTCAAATACAATGAAAGGTAATGGGGACTGAGGCTGTCTTTCATGGAAAAAAGAAAGTAATACGGGTTTGGAACAACATAAAGATGAGTAAATGGTGACATAAATTTAACTATTTTCATTATTCCTTTATGTCTTCCCAGCATCAACCTGCAACACCCTTCAGTGCACTTTTTCAATAGTTCTGGTGCTTGTGTATGTGCAAGACTTTTATAAGACTGTTGTACATAATGAAAGTTTCTCTTAAGCACAATTAGTGACGGTTATTACGTCAGATGCTCCTATGATGGATGGAGTGATATCTCTCTCCTTTTCCCATGCCTCTCTTCAGCTGGTCTGAGCACAGCCAAACTAAACATGTTCTTCCCCATTTCACTGTCCTGTAGCACTGCTGCAAACTCGTTGTCAAAAATGTCCAAAACAGAGATCATTCTAACTTTAACCAAATGATCAAAGAAAAATGAAAATTCTGTCACCATTTACTCACCCTCATGTAAACCCCCTAACTTTCTTTCTTCCATGGAACACAAAATAAGAATAATTCGATGGATATCCTGGCCACTTCTTTTAACTTAATAAAAGTGAATGAGGACTGAGGCTGTCAAGCTTCTAAATTATAACAAAATAATTAAAAATAAAAATGTAACATAATATTGTCATATAATTGTTCCATATGACCATATGACTGTGGCTATTTTTCCAAGTCTTCTAAAATCTAGCTTCTGAAGACTAAAGCTTTATGTGAGAGAAAATAAAAAAAAAGGTGAAATTTCAATAATTCATTAATAATAAATCATTAATAAACACATCTTTCATTAATTTACATTTATTCATTTGGCAGATGCTTTTTTTATCCAAAGAGACTTACAAAAAGTAATCTCCAAAAATTTATTAATAATACTTTTATTGTGCTTTTGAATACTTTTTGAAGTTTGAAAGCTTCAGTCTCTATTTATTGTGATTGCATGGAAAAGAGCAACCTGCACAGTTTTTAAAACTTCTAATTTATGTTCCACGGAAGAAAAAAAAGGCATATGGGTATGGAACAAAATGAGGGTGAGTAAACAATGACCAAAGTTTTTTTTATTTTTGGGTGAATTATTGCTTTAACAGGATGCCCCACAGAGTTTCACATGTGAGATCAAACTGCTTGTTCACATTTCCCAGAATGCTCTTGCTTGAACTCTGATTTTAGTGCATTTAGTGACTCAGATCCCTGATCTCTGTCTCTCTCGGGTTGTGCCTCCTTTCCCAACCATTCTTTAGCTCTTACAGAACTGTAGAAGCATTGCGCTCCAAGACTCCAGGGGTTAGAGATAGGCTGCTGTTAGAAGCGTCAGTCCGGAGACTGTATCATGAGCTAAAATTAAAACAGCACTTGACAATTTCCTAAGAGTTTCCAAGTTTTGTTCTAAGTTCTGCTAAGGTAGTAAGGGAGTCATTATGGGAACTCCATGGGTTGGTTGTGCTCAGTGATTCAAGAAATGAATCATAACTCAATCCTTTACAACACATGTCAGGAGTTATAATATAATTTTAACGTAGACATCAGCATGATACCGTTTGTTTAACTGAGGATTAGATTGGGTTCTCAGCTAAATGGCATCAAAATCACAATTTTAGAATTTAAAGAGCCCATGAAGACCCCAAGGATGCTGGGGTAGGACATAGTGAAGGCCTCGTCCCTTTAAAAAGTAAAGAAATAATAGCAAACAGAGCGCATTAGTCTGGTTTCAGAAGTAAAATTCCATTATTTTATTTTATTTATTTTTTTCCATAGGGGTATTTATTCTTAACTAAAACGTATAAACCCTTAAAAGAATATTCCAGGTTCAATACAAGTTAAGCTCAATCAGCAGCATTTGTGGTATAATGTTGATTACCACAACAAATAATAATAATTTTGACTCGCCAATCTTTTTCTTAAAAAAAAAAAAAAAAAAAAAAAAGGAAAAATGGAGGTTACAGTAAGGCACTTACAATGGAAGTGAATGGAGCCAATTTTTGGAAGGTTTAAAGGCAGAAATGTAAAGCTTATAATTTTATAAAAGTAATGACATTAATTATTCTGTTAAAACTTGTTTATTATTTGAGCTGTAATGTTGTTTATGTTATTGTTTTACAATGTCATTTTAGGGTTTTAGGCATAACATCATCATGGCAATGAAGTTGTAAAATTGAAACTTTACACAGAAAAGTTTAGCAAGTAACTAAAAATCATGCTACCACGCATATTGTTTACTTCTTGTTGCTATACTTTTGAAACAGTGATTATTTTAACATTTACAGATTGGCCCCATTCACTTCCATTGTAAGTGCCTCACTGTAACCCATATTTGTTTTGTTTTGTTGTTTTTTTTAAGAAATGAGGGGACAAGTTGAAATAAAATGTTGTGGTAATAAACATTATTCCACAAATGCTGTCAATTGAGCTTAACTTGTATTGAACCCAGAGTATTCCTTTAAGGCATGCCTACTGTGAGCTCTGAGGTTGATAATCAGTGCTACAGTATCTGCTTCTGTTCAAATCATCAGTCCACGTTATTTAAACTTCGCTTTTAAAAAAATTGTTTAATTGCGCAATTCCTGGTGAAAAACTACACTACCCGTGAATCCAGCAGAGAAAGATCCAATCAGAGAACCATGACAGACAAACAAAAGCAAACAAACAAAAACAAAAGAGCCCAGGAGTAAATGTCCAATTATGACATGCTGTGTAGACGTAATTCAGTCTTATTACATTCTCAAACTTTTTTTTTATTTGTATAGATCTGAATATTTTGCACAATCCTTTAAATATATTGATTCTATACTTATAATCAGCATCTTTACATCAATAGTTTTATATTTTACAGCATTTTGACCATGTCATTCACAATGCTTCATGGGATTGTAGTTCCCTCATGAAAGACAGTAAGTACACAGTTTTGTACCTTTTGTCTTTTTGTCCAATTTTAAATTTAAATGTTTTATTTATTTATTTATTTATTTGCTTAAAATCAAAGTTTGTAATGTTGTGATTCATCTCAGAGCTGGTTGATTTGGTTCATGGCTTAGAACTCTTTAATGAAGTACTTTATGTAATCCCTATGGGAAAAAATTAATGGGAAAAATACCTCTGCAACAGAGACGGCTGAAAAAAGGGCATTTGGAAAATGATGCAATAAAAGCAAATGGTGACTGAGACTAACGTACAGCCTAATATCATCTTTTCTAATCCATAGAGGAAAGTAAGTCATACAGGTTTGGAATGACATGTGAGGTGAGTAAATGATGACAGAATTTCCATTTCTGGATGAGCACTTTTAACACGAAAAAAGAAAGAAATGCCAATCAGCAGCTTTTTAAATGTCAGGCTGAGCTTCAAACAGCAAGACAGAGAGAGAGACAGAGGCAGACAGCTGACTTATTAGGGGAGTTTGTGGACCTTTTTTAAGAGGAAGAGGGCTTTAAACATGTACACATGCTGAAATGTGTGTATGTGTTTGAGATCTGATGTTGTGAGTCAGTGCAGTGTGTTTTGAAATGTTTCTGTGGTCAGTGCGCACAGGATGTCACTGAAAGTCTATGACACAGGCTGAAGAATGTTAGATGGCAGTAATCAGGATCAGAGAAAAAGAAACAAGTGAGATCATCCTGAAGTCAGAAAGCATCAATATCTGTGTATACTTGCAGCGTAAGGTTTTGCTATTTTACGATGAATCATCAAGGCTTGTTGCAGCACTGAATGTGGCTAAGATTATACCAATTAAAGCAAACTATTTTCCGGAGAACACAGAGTGCCCCTCTTTCTCTCTTTCTCTCAGAGTCAGACTCAACAAAACTTCACTGGCTTGACTTCAAAAAATTGCAATAGTACACTGAAACCCTAACTAGTTGACTTTACTAAACTGATTGAGTAAACTCATTCCCTCAGCTGAATTGAGTAATGGCGTTTCCAAAACATGTGTAATTAATTAATTTCACTCAGCTTGGTGTTCATTTAGAATAAACTTAACTATTTAAGTTAAGGTAACTAGATGCAAAAAGACTTAAATAAATGTTGTTTCTACTTAATATTTTTTGTTGAATTGACTCAAATTTAGATCATACAATAACACTGCTCAAATAAAGATTATAACCGATTATAATTAAATGATTATAACCAATCATTTGAGTTATTAACACTTAAAATCATAAGTCTATATATTTTTAAGATAAATAAGTTCAAGGAACATAAATATTTGAGTTATGAGCCAAAACTTGACATTTAAAGTAATGTGTAATTAAAACAACTTGATTTTTCCAATAATGACAACATTAGGGTTAGTTGTATAAACATAAATGAAACAGGTTAAACACAAAAGTAATATTGTATTACCATGTTTTTTGGACACGAACTATGGTATTCTCTGGTGAAAACAACCGTTTAAACTTGTGTGTTGGTCTTAGCTGGTTTAAAGTTGTCTCCAAGGTTGAATGAAAGTTAATTGACTGAAGGAATATACAGTAAACAAATTCATATATTTACATAGATTTACACAGATACATGAACTGTCATGAAAATTCACAACTATCAGCTGTGGGGTCAATGTTACCCTCTCTCTCTCTCTCTCTCTCTCTCTCTCTCTCTCTCTCTCTCTCTCTCTGCCTTCAAAGGATGTACACAACAGCAAATCCATCAAAAATGACTTCATACAAAGGTCCCCTTGGCCTGTCACATTTCTCTCTCCATCTCTGTCTCTCCTCTGGGAGGGCCATGAGCCCTTCACTCTCAGGAAGGCTGAGAACTACATTACATTGCATGTATTACAATCTGAGTCAGTTATTTGTCATATTTAGTGCCTGGATAATTCAATAGGCCTTGCTCCGGACTGCAGATTTACATCATGGCACTGTCCTGGTGTTATCTGATTTCAAAAGTATCATATTCAGTTGCGTTTCGCATCCTGGGACAGAGGCCAAGGTCTCGCTGTCTGTATGGATACAGAGTTTTATGTTTTACCAATTACAAAACCTCAAGGGTCGGGTGTGTCTGGCTAAAATGGGACAATTGCTCTCAAAACAAATCGCTGACAAGTGATCAACCCAGCTGAAAAGTTTGGCTTATGGTTCAGACAGGTTTATGCTGATTGTACAAGGTAGTCTTGCTGGTTAAGCTAGTTAAAGGGATAGTTGACCCCCAAAAGAAAAGCCTGTTATAATTTACTAACCCTCATGTTGTTCCAAATCATTTTGCTTACACAACAAAGAGATGTTAGGCACAATGACAGCCTCAGTCATCATTCACTTTCATTGCATTCTTTGTCCATTTAGTGAAAGTGAATGGTGACTTCTGCCTAACATCTTCTGTGTTCTGTGGAAGAAGCCATATAGATCTGGGACAACATGAGGGTGAGTAAATGAAAACTGAATTAGCATTTTGGAATGTACTATCCGTTTTTTTTCCTCTTTGCTAACTAAACTTACCACAGAAACCCCCTAAACCAGCTAAAAATGGAGACAACACATGCAAATGAACAGCGATTTTATCAGCCGCAATACATTTGTGGCAGCGGGGGAGTGGTCGAGGGTCCGTCTGGAGAGAGAGAGCGGTAAGGGTGCACACACCTGAGCCAAATTATGTCTAACACCTGTCTCTAATTACAGTGAGATTGGGGAGAGCAGCATAAAAGGACCATGCCAGCGCCAGATCGAGAAAGAGAGACTGGGTCGAGAGTCTTACTGTGAAGCTGATGTGTTATTGTGAAGCTGATGTGTTAGTGTAAAGCTGATGAGTTAGTGTGAAGCTGATGTGTTATTGTGAAGCTGTAAACCAGAGAAGTGGTCAATTAAAAGTTCCCTACCTGTGTTTGAAGAATCCAGTTCCTGGTGTCCCTCCTTGTTATACTGGTGCCGAAACCCGGGATCTGATTTGAAGACTGCATGCCCCATGGAGTCCTTCCCGCTGTCCGACATCATCAAGTCCCTCGCCAACATACATCACATCCACCAACAGGCTCTGCTTGAACTCCACCAGGATCAAGAACGCCACTTCCATGAGGTCCTTCGAGTTCAGGCAGAGGACCAGAAGGTCATTCGGAGCCTCCTCACCCAGGAGAAAGCCCCGGCAGCGACCCCGGACAACAGCAGCCCCCTGTCCCCACCCATGCTTTTGAAGATGGGGGTGGAAGACGACCCTGAAACTTTCCTGAACATGTTTGAGCATACCGCTGAAATCTGGGGCTGGCCGCATGGTCAGTGGGCGGCCCGGCTCATCCCTCTGCTGTCCGGGGAAGCCCAGCTTGCAGCACAACAACTGCCGGCAGCTAATCTCCTGGTCTACGGCGACCTGAAGAAGACCATCCTGCAGCGGGTCGGCCAGAGCCCAAAGCAGTACCGTCAACTGTTCCGCTTGATGGAGATGGAAGGGGCCGGTCACCCGTTTGCCTTTTCTCAGTGGCTCCGTGATGCCTGCCGAAAATGGCTGTGGGTGGGGAACCGTGACATCGAGGGTGTGGTCGACCAGGTGGTGCTGGAGGAGCTGATCCACCAGCTTCCAGAAGGGATGACGGAGTGTGTCCAGTGCCATCGCCTGGCAGGAGGACCATATGGCGGTGTGCCCAAGCATGGAGGAGCGCTCTCTCTCTCTCTCTCTCTCCCCTCCCCCTGTGTTTTATCCCGTCTCTTTCCACTCCCCTCTCCCCTCTCATTCTGTCCTCTCTCCAGGCAATGTTCCTGCACCCCAGAGGTGTGGAAACCGGCTCCTCTTTTGCGCCGGTTTATCCCTTTCCTGGCGAATTCAGGGTCTACCCGCTCCCCCCCTCAGGTGGATGTACCCGCCCCCACAAGTGTAAGTACAGTGCCTGGGCTGGCCTGCTGGCATTGCGGGGAACCGGAACACTTCCAGGATCAGTGTCCTGTGATGGAGCTGGGAACTGTAGTCCGGATCCCCAACGCACCACAGGCTGCCCCCGATCGGCTGGAGGATACAGGATACTGGTAAGAATCAAGGAAAGTACACACCAAGCCTTGGTGGACATAGGTTGTAACCAGACCACTATCCATAAATGCTTGGTTCGACATGAGGCTTTGGGCACAACTAAAAAGGTGAGGGTGAAATGTGTACATGGGGATATTCACAACTACCCTGTGGTGACCCTTGTTATTAATTTTAGGGGAACAAAGCATACAGTGGAGGCCGCGGTTACTTCCTGCCTCACCCATCCGCTGATTTTGGGGACTAATTGGCCTGAATTCAGAAATGTATTAAAGGGAATATGCATGGATGGGTAATGCACAAAAGCGACGAGATGTAGGGGAGGTGGAGCCGGGGCCGTCTTCGTCAGCTACACATCAGGATGACGTGAAGGGGGGAGAGGCTGCAGCCCCTCCCATCCTCAGGGGATTTCCCGAAGGGGATTTTCCTTTGGAGCAGTCATGAGATGAAACCCTCAAGCACGCCTTTGACCAAGTGAGAGTAATCGATGGTCAACAACTCCGGCCGAATGTTGCACTGGCGCTGATGTCCGCAGGTGGTGTGCAGCATGCCGCGAATGCCAGCTGGTGAATCCACCGGCCACCCCAAAAGCGCCATTGCACCCTCTTCCACTGATCGAGGTTCCCTTCGAGAGAATTGGCATGGACCTCGTCAGGCCATTAGAGCGGTCAGCATGCAGACATCGCTTTGTTTTGGTCCTAGTGGACTGTGCAACACAATATCTGGAAGCAGTACCTCTGCGCAACATCTCAGCACAAAGTGTTGCGGAGGCACTCTACAAAATAATCTCCCGGGTGGGGATTCCGAAAGAAATCCTCACCGATCAGGGCACAACCTTTATGTCACGAACACTACGCGAGCTTTACAAATTATTGGGCATTAAATTGATCCGCACCAGCATTTACCATCCACAAACGGATGGCCTGGTGGAACGATTTAATAAAACCCTTAAAAACATGATTCATAAGTTCGTGGATGAGGATGCTAGAAATTGAGACAAATGGCTCGATCCCCTGTTATTCACAGTATGAGAGGTCCCGCAAGACTCCACTCAGTTTTCCCCATTCGAGCGCTGTATGGGCGGCGCCCGCGCGGCATGCTTGATGTCATACGCAAAGCTTGGGAGGAGGGACCTTCGAACAGTAAAAATGAATTCAGTACGTTCTTGATCTTAGAGCAAAACTCCACACCTTGGGGCAACTAACACTAAGGGCAACTAAGAGCCGACTGTATAACAGGGGAACTCGACTAAGGGAATTTGCACCGGGAGATAAGGTACTCGTATTACTCCCTACATCGAGCTCCAAATTACTCGCCAAGTGGCAAGGACCCTTTGAGGTCACGCGACGAGTGGGGGGACTCAATTATGAGGTAAAGCGAACCGATAGAGGGGGCACACATCAAAATTATCACCTCAACCTCCTGAAATTGTGGAGGGAGGCGGCCCCAGTGACACTGGCTACGGTAGTTCCGGAGAGGGCAGAGCTCAGGCTTGAGGCAAACACAACACAATCACCTCACCCCGGTCACTTGCAGAGACCACCTCTCACCGTGCCAACTCGCAGAGGTTGCCAAACTACAACAAGAATTTGTGGATGTGTTTTCCCCTCTACCAGATCGCACGAACCTCATCCAGCACCACATCGAGACTGAGCCGGGAGTGGTGGTACATACCCGTCCCTACTGATTGCCTGAACATAAAAAAAAATACTTCAGGAAGAATTGGATACAATGCTCGATATGGGAGTAATAGAGGAATCCCACAGTGACTGGTCCAGCCCGGTTGTTCTGGTGCCTAAGAGCGACAGGTCTGTACGGTTCTGTGTGAATTATAGAAAAGTCAATGCGGTGTCTAAATTTGATGCCTACCCAATGCCTCGTATTGATGAGTTGCTCGATCGGTTGGGCACTGCTCGTTTTTACTCAACACTGGATTTGACAAAGGGTTATTGGCAGATCCCCTTGACACCAATTTCCCGTGAAAAAAACAGCTTTCTCCACACCGTTCAGATTACACCAATTTGTGACACTTCCGTTCGGTTTGTTTGGGGCTCCGGCCACGTTTCAGTGCCTCATGGACCGAATCCTCAGACCGCATTCGGCTTACGCCGCTGCCTATTTGGATGACATCATCATTTATAGCGATGATTGGCAGCGGCATATGCAGCATCTGAGGGTGGTTCTGAGGTTCTGATGGGCGGGGCTCACAGCAAACCCTAAGAAGTGCACGATTGGGTGGGTGGAGGTATGGTATCTGGGGTTCCACTTGGGCCACGGGCAGGTGCGTCCCCAAATTGACAAGACAGTGGTGATTGCGACCTGCCCGAGACCCAAGACCAAAAAGGGGGTGAGACAGTTCCTGGGACTGGCTGGCTATTATAGGAGATTTGTGCCTAACTATTTGGATGTCACCAGCCCGCTGACTGATCTCACTAAAAAGGGAGCTCCAGACCCGGTCCAGTGAACGAAGCAGTGCCAACAGGCGTTTATGCAGGTTAAAGCCGCACTTTGCGGGGGGCCACTTTTACATGCACCTAATGTTTCTCTCCCTTTTGAATTACAGATAGCTGCTTCAGAGAGGGGGCTGGGGGCCGTACTCTTACAGGTGGTGGAGGGGGAGGAGCACCCAGTGCTGTATATCAGCCACAAGCTCTCCTTGAGGGAAACAAAGTACAGCACTGTGGAAAAGGAGTGTCTGGCCATCAAGTGGGCGGTCCTCATTCTCCATTACTACCTGCTGGGGCGGGCTTTCACTCTCTGCTCAGATCACACCCCACTCCAATGGCTCCACCGCATGAAGGATGCCAACGTACGGATCACCCGGTGATATCTGGCACTCCAGCCCTTTAAATTCAAGGTGGTCCACAGACCGGGAGCGCAGATGGCTGTCGCTGACTTCCTGTACAGAAATGGGGGGGAGTGGTAGGCAGTCCAGATGTCTTCTCGGCCTGAGTCGGGCGGTGGGGATATGTGGCAGCGGGGGCGTGGTTGAGTGTCCATCGGGAGAGAGAGAGTGGTAAGGGTGCATACACCTGAGCCAAATTATGACTAACACCTGTCTCTAATTGTAGTGAGATTGGGGAGAGCAGCATAAAAGGACCATGCCAGCGCCAGATCGAGAGAGAGAGAGACTGGGTCGAGAGCCTTTCTGTGAAGATGATGTGTTATTGTGAAGCTGATGTGTTAGTGTAAAGCTGATGAGTTAGTGTAAAGCTGATGTATTATTGTGAAGCTGTAAACCAGAGAAGTGGTCAATTAAAAGTTCCCTACCTGTGTTTGAAGAACATTGTCCTTCCTTGTTACAACATTTTTAGTAAATTCCCCCTATGACTGTTAGTTTTAGTTTAGTTTTATTTTTGAAGTGTTATTTATTTTTTGTTTTAGTTTTAGTTTAGTACTTTGGGGCTGCTAGGGTTAATACTTTAAGTGATACCATTTAAATATGTTTAACACTGTTACATTTCTCAGGGCCATCTTGTGTTATCGCTATGTAGCAGAAACTTAATTAGTTGAAACTGTTAATAGTCTCAAATGTTAAAATAAACTCTGTATCAAAAACGGAAATTAATTTGTGGTAATTTTATTTAACATAATTTAAAAAAATTCAGTCATGAAAATTTATTTTATTTTAGTTTCAGTGTTTTCCAACCATGTTAGTTTTTTTAGGCTCTGTATATGGCAAAAAAAAAAAGAGTCAAATGGACTGCGTCTGTAATTTATATTCGCTCAAACAGTTACTCATACAGTCTTTTAAACCACAGAATAAGTGGTTTTTATATACATATATCCAACTTGTCACCAAAGTACCACAATAAATAGTTTACAGCTCTTACACGCACAGACAATACATCAAACGCGATCTTCCTCCAATGCGTACTAAAATGTTTGCTTACATTCGTCAAACAAACAGCTACTCAAAGAATCACCAAAGTACCACGATGACAGTTCACAGCTTGTATATGCAGAGCCATCATATCTAAATGCAATCTTCCCATGTACGCAGCCACGTCTGCTTATTAGGTGCAGATGCGGTTTTCATTCACACAAACAGCAACTTAAACAGTCTTTTCAGGCATATAATACATTTGTTTTCTGGAACAGACAGCCAAACTATCACAAAAGCACCACAATAACAGTTTAAACTTGTATACTCACAGTGAACGCATGCTGAGCGCGATTATCCGATGCACGCAACCACATCTGTTTACATAAGCGCTTGTCTCTCTCTCACACATGCACAGACACACACAATGTCTGAGATGTCAAACAGTGCATAGGCAATCCTGACTGCTGATATTATTTGTTAATTTGGTTTTTTATTGCTACATATAAACAAAATAAATAAAACAATTACAGTATATCAGACATAACCCAGTTGTTCACATGTTTAACATCTTAGATAGAATCTGTCCCCTCTCATCCAGGCCGGCCTGTGCTAAACCCTTCAGCCCCTGGCAATCTGATGTTATAAGTGAACATCGCTGTGAACTCAGAGTGGCGGAGAGTGAGTATCTGTCCCTGCTCTCCTCCTTCTCCGCTAACATCTCCACTGCTAAAACAGCCTACAATCAAAACAAGATTAACAATTCCCCTGACACTAGCACAGTCTTCAAAACTTTTACCTCTCTCCTCTGCACTCCTCCTCCCCCTCACATTTTTCACAAACAAAATAACAACCATCAGCAGTCAGTTCTCCACACCACAAACCCACAAACACTCACCAACAGAACACAACCTCCTACTTCCCTCTTTCTCCTGGGTTCCTGGACACTACCATCTCACAGGACCTGAAGTGGGATACCCACATTGACTCAATTGTGAAAAAGGCCCAGCAGAGGTTGTACTTCCTTCACCAGTTGAGGAAGTTCAACCTGCCACAGGCGCTGCTGATACAGTTCTACTCAGCAGTCATTGAGTCTGTCCTCTGCACTTCTATAACTGTCTGGTTTGGTTCAGCTACAAAAACGGATATCAAAAGACTACAAAGGACAGTTCGGACTGCTGAGAGGATTATTGGTTGCCCCCTGCCCTCCCTTCAAGAATCATAGACTTCCAGAGTGAGGAAAAAGGCTGGAAAAATCACTCTGGACCCCACTCACCCTGCCCACCAACTTTTTGAACTGTTGCCTTCTGGCCGACGCTTCAGAGCTCTGAGCACCAGAACCGTCAGGCACAGGAACAGTTTTTTTCCCCCAGGCTATCCATCTCATGAACAGTAAAACTGCCCCATTGAGCAATAATTAATATATATATATATATATATATATATATATATATATATATATATATATATATATATATATATATATATATATATATATATATATAGTCTATTGTGTATTCTATACATACTTTTTTCTTTTCAATATTTATTTATTTTTTATTCAATTTTTTTATTGTTTTTTAAAAGTCTTGTTGCTGTTTTGTATTGTTGTTTACTGGAAGCTCCTGTCACCAAGTCAAATTCCTTGTATGTGTAAGCATACTTGGCAATAAAGCTCATTCTGATTCTGATTCTTGCCCCTCTCTGAGTCTGAGGCTGAAGTCTATAAACTTCTCCTCTCCAGTCATCCCACTACCTGCCCCCTTGACCCTGTTCCTTCTCCTTCAATCTTATCTGCACTCACACACATTATTAACACATCTCTTCTCACTGGTATATTTAAGCAGGCTCGGGTAACCCCACTGCTTTAGAAACCCACACTAAATCCTGAACTTTTAGAAAACTACAGACCTGTCTCTCTCCTCCCATTCATAGCAAAAACACTTGAATGAATCTTGTTCAAATAAGTCTCATCTTTTCCCTCCCAGAACAACTTGCTAGAAAGCAACCAGTCTGCCTTCAAAAGCAGACACACTACGGAAACTGTACTGCTGTCCGTAACTGAAGCTCTGAGACTGGCAAGAGCTTCATCCAAATCATCTGTTCTCATTCTGCTGGATCTGTCTGCTGCATTTAACACTGTAAACCACCAGATTATCCTGTCAACCCTCACGGCAAAGGACATCACAGGAACTGGGCTCTGCTGGTTTGAGTCTTATCTCACAGGCAGGTCCTTCAGGGTGTCTTGGAGGGGAGTTATGTCTAAATCTCACCAACTAGCCACTGGGGTACCACAGGGTTCAGCACTTGGGCCACGCTGATGACACTCAACTCTACCTCTCATTCCAGCGTGACGATCCTATGGTAGCTGCACGGATCTCAGCCTGCCTGGTAGACAACTCGTGTTGGATAAAAGAACATCACCTCCATCTCAACCTCGTTAAAACCGAGCTTCTTGTGATTCCAGCGAGCCCAGCAGTTCAGCACAATTTCACCATTCAACTAGACACATCAACGATCACACCATCCAAGACAGCCATAAATCTTGGGGTTATGTTTGATGATCAGTTAAACTTTTACAAGCCATACCGCAAGGACTGCCCGATCACGCAATTTGCTCTGTACAACATCAGGAAAATCAGGACTTCCTATCTGAGCATGCCACACAGCAACTTCTCATCCAGGCACTTGTGCTATCCAGGCTGGACTTCTTCAGGCAGGCCTTCCTGAATATAAAGTTAAACCTCTGCAATTGATCCAGAATGCAGCGGCGCCCAAGAGAGCGCACGTCACGCCTCTCTTCATCAAACTGCGCTGGCTGCCAATGGTGGCTCGCATTAAGTTCAAGGCATTAATGCTTGCTTACAGAACAACCACTGGCTCTGTACCCCCTATCTACACTCTGCTACTTCTGGTCTACATGCCCTCCAGAAGTTTGCGTTCTGTGGGTGAACGACGCCTCGTAGTGCCATCTCAAAGAAGCAAAAAATCACTGTCCTGGACTTTCACTTCAACTGTCCATTGCTGGTGGAATAACCTGCCAAACTCTCCCGAGCAGCTGGTTCTCTAACATCCTTCAAAAAGCATCTAAAGACACAGCTTTTCTGTGAGCACTTGACACAAATCCTTTTAGTGCAGTGTTTTCTTATTAAAATAATTAAATAAAAAAGCCTCTCGTCCTCCTTGCTAGAGGTACTTCTCTAAATATATTATGTAAATGTTTACTATATTATATACATTATTTTTATTTTTAATGACAAGAAATCAAAAATGTAAATAAAAAATAAAAAATACTCATCTACACTCTGCCCCCATCTACTGGCTTTGCTGTGTCGCGTACAAAAATAACTCACTACATGGCTTGTTATTACTGCCTGTTTCCTCAGGCAGTAATAACGCTATGTTAATTGTGCCAAGCAAATAGCACAGGGTTTGTAAATGAAGCGCAGTCTTTAATGGGCCTAAATTATATACGAAAACTAAACTAAATTGGACAGATTGAAAATAAAATAAAATTTAAAATGAATTTCAAAACTATAAATATCCTGCTGTGGACACAACCACATGGTACCATGCAGTGGACCAGCATCCAAAATGCAACATGGGCTGGTCTTTTCAGCCAGGAAATGATCACATTAATGATGCTACAGCATCAGGAAGGGGACAGCAGATCACAAGAAACAATATTTTATTAAAAAATTAGTCCTTCCAGAGTCCAAAACCATCTGCTTTTCTTGTTGAAGAAGACAGAAGATGAGGAGACCGAGGGGACAGTCTCAGTATCAACTCTCTTTCTCTTCCTCAACTATATCTTTTCCTTTGTTTTAGGAATATTTTTTTTCTCTCTCTCTGTACCGATGCAGTTCTCTGAGCAGTTCCTTTGCTCTGCAGGACATCAAACACTGTGTGGAGAGTTTCAGGCTCCAGAGAGCAGATTACAGCTTAATGCATTTAACATCTGCACTAAAAACACTTCACTGTGTCTGTCTATGTGTGTGTTTGTCAGAGAGGGGAAAAATATAAATGTGAGTCTATAGGAATGTCCTGTTCTCCATCACTCTTCAACTTGCTATTAATTGGAGGTTAAATGCAAAAATGCAGTTTGAAAGCATGTACACGTACGCAATAAATATTGTAATGTACATGCAAACATAACTTAATTTGTCTTCAGCAGACACAGTAGCGGCTATCTTGCCATGGACTTCCACAGCTCAGGGACATCATTAATACCTTTATGCTCTGCTGCATCCATGAATTTAACATGACATGACAGCAACTATTTTATGACCACTGCCAGCTCTACGGTTACAGCTAGGGAGCGCTATTCCACATCATCATGTTACATGAGGTTGAGATGCTACATGTTACATTAGGTGGTTCCATCCTGATACTATTAGATGTTACAAGCACTAATTAGTTCAGTATTTGTTGGATTCATTGGACTGAGTTATCATCAGTCCAACTTGTTCAAGTGCAGGTTTATTTCAATAAATATTACAGAACATTTTTAGATTACTTAATGATTTCCAAAACACTTTTTTTTAAGTGAAACATGAAATCAAAACTGACCCCATTTACTCTATAAATCAACCCAATCTCATGAGAAGTCATACATAAATTACGAGTTGGCTATTTTGTATGGTCTCGCACAATGTTGTTCGTACGACTTCATCACATGCAAATTCCCGGATGTCTAATGCGGAAGTAAGTGCCAGTTCCGCACACGAGGCGTTAAGGACATACTTATTAATATTATGCCCTTACCCAAACCCCTTATCTAAACTTAACCAATCAGTAGAGTGTGTAAACATGATAGGAAGCTGTTGTGTGTGACAGAAGCAAGTATTTGTCACGTATTAGATGGAAACGATGTCCAGCGACATCATTGGCTGTAGTGAAAGTCGTAGGAATTCAAACGAGTGCAGTCACATAATATCATATGAATTAGCCAAATTTAGAAAAGTCGCACGAATCCTAACGATTTCACCGTGAGAGTGTGTTGCTCTAAATACATCATCTTCTTGGTCTTATTTAGTTTGATTCATCTGTGTATGTTATTTCAAAGAAAAAAATGTGGTGGGCCTGGGTAGCTCAGCAAGTAAAGATGCTGACTACCAACCTGGAGTCATGAGTTCAAATCCAGGGCATGCTGAGTAACTCCAGCCAGGTCTCCTAAGCAACCAAATTGGCCTGGTTGCTAGGGAGGGTAGAGTCACATGGGGTAACCACCTCGTGGTTACTATAATGTGATTCGCTCTTGGTGGGGCATGTGGTGAGTTGTGATTGGATGCCACAGAGAATAGCATGAAGCCTTCACACGCACTATGTCTCTGTGGTAACGTGCTCAACAAGCCATGTGATAAGATGTGCAGACTGACGGTCTCAGACATGGAGGCAACTGAGACTTGTCCTCTGCCACCCAGATTGAGGCGAGTTACTACACCATCACGAGGATTTAGAGCACATTGGGAATTGGGCATTCCAAATTTGGTAGAAAAAGGGAAGAAAAAAAAACATTTTGTCATTGTTATCTTTCTTCATAATATAATAACTTGGTCTGCCTGTGAAACAATTAAACTTTATAAATGGCATCACCAAGACCTCTTATTTTTCAACCCCTCCCTTCAACCACATGTTTCCATTCTGGTATCAAACAGCCACTTTTTGTGATCAAATCAATTCCATTGAATAAAATGATGCCTTACCCTACATTTTTTTCACCGTTGGAATGTCCTGTTTCACTTGGAAATGCATCATATCATGGAAGTGAAATGGGCTGCAAATGGCATTTTATGTTGACTTCAATATTAAATAGCAAAATATTAAAATGTATGCAGGTGCAAAAGAGTGCAACAGTCTGGTTCTGGAAGTAAAAATCCCTTTTTATTTTCTCCACAGGCAAATAGATTTTATCGAAAACTTATAAACCTTTAAAGACGAACCAACCGTGAGCTCCAATATTCCTAATCGATGGGATATGCTTCTGTTGAAGCCATTAATCCCGGTTTCATCTTCATTTTTTAAACCATTGAGATTATGAGAGGAATTTCTGATGAACTACACTAAACATCATCCTTATGAAAAATGATCCACCAATCGGAGAATTGCACCAAAGCACACCAAACGAGCCCTGCACTGAATGATGCAATCGAGTCTCCTTACACCCATTGTACAAAGGTGCCTCAGTTTGTTCCTGGGAGGCAGCAGATGTCCTAACCCCGGCCCCACCCTAATCAGAACCATATGGAGCCTGTAAGTCTGAGTAGCCTGCCAGGAACAACACAAGGCACCTTTCACCCGTAACGGTCTGCTTACACTCTCAAACTACTTGTGTATTTGCATTTATCTGTATATTCTCCAATCAAATGTTATTTTATATACTTATAATCAACAACTTTAAAATAAATAGTTTTATATTTTTCCATAATTTTTAATTTGATTATGCATTTTGCAATGCTTCATGGGATTGTAGCTCATTCCCTCATTAAAGATGTTAAGTATACAGTCTTGTACCTTTATCTTTTCATCCGATTTACGAATACTTTTTTGCTTCAAATCAATGTTAGTAATGTTGTGATTAAACTCGGAGCTAGTTGGTTTAGTGCATGGCTTAAACTCTTTTATGAAAGATTTGATAAAATCCCTAAGGATTTTAAAAAATAATGGGAAAAATACTTCTGGGACCAAAAATGTGATTTGTGATTGGAGCATGTTGACTCAACTTATCAGATTCTCCCCAACAGTTTTCTATCAAACTGCAATGGTTTGCATGTTCTAAATCCTTAGTAAATGATAGCCATTGAATTGGGTGTCACTCTCAATACTACATAAGGGGAGAGAGAGAGAGAGAGAGAGAGAGAGAGAGAGAGGGAACGGATATGAAATCAGGACAGAGGGGAGATAAAATTGGCTTGCTTTCCCAAAATGATCCCTGAGCTGAGAACATTTGGATACAACAGACAAGAGCTGTCCATGTCTGTCACTGAATTCCTCCAATGTTAGGCTGAAACTAAGTCAGGTACAGATTATCGCTGTGTATTCTCATAACCTCAGGGACTGGTAATGGTCATTTCAGGTTGTTCAGGCTGGTTACAGGGTGTGCCACAGCTCTCCAAGTTACCCATTCTAAATCACCAAGGGAATAGCATTACTCATGTACTGTACATGAGTACAACAACACATTTGACTGATATAAGCTTTTGGATTAGCTTTGTGGTGTTCTACTAGATAAAGACACATTATACAAACACACAAAACTCACAAATATGATTGGGGCCAAAACATAGCTCTCAAGGGAAGAACACTTTACCTCACCAGGTAGAACAAGGCACTAACAAACCCATGGTTGTGGGTTTGAATCCCAAGCAACAAACATATAAATGAAGTGAATAAGTTGAATGCAAAGAAAGTTGTTTTGAATAACATGTCTGCCAAATGTATAAATGTAATGAGTCAAAGTAAAAGATGTTACACAATCCAGTAAATTCTAATCCAGCCTTGTAAATTCAAAAGCTTTTAAGACTCCTATCAAAAATTTAAGATACTCCAAACTCATCCATTTAAGAGTAAAGCTGATCACTGAATGGTAGCAGGAAGGGAAAACATGGGAAAATAGTGAGAAAAGTTGGAGAAAGGGTCCATGCATAACGTCACAGAAGCCGGTAAAGAAGATCCATGATTGTGTTCATATTTCCAGTGCAGACAGCTGAAAACAGTCATGCAACTTTAATAATCACAAAAACCAAAATCAGATTCCCATAGCTTCACGCATGGGAGGTTAAGTATGTCAGCTCTTGAGTGGAAACCCAGAAAAACATCTCTGCTGATAACTAAAAATATAGCACAGTATAATTGCAGAACATTTCCTGGGGGAAACTCCACACTCTAAAACAATTACTCTCAATTAAATCTCATTTTCTCTGATTGGTAAAGAAGGTATGTGTGGGGTACGAACTGGCAATAGTCCCAAAACCATTAGATGTTCTCCTGTCAGTTTCATACTGATAGAGCATGGCACTAGTAGCAATACCACGGTCATGGGTTCGATTCCCAGGGAGCACACAAACTGAATAAATGTAATGTCCAAGAGAGAGCTGTGACAAACCACTCACCATCACTGCTAACATCTAATTGAAGTGATCGCAGCAATGAATCACTTTGATTAAAAGTTTCTGGACGTGATGTATGTGTTTATGTGGATAATAACTCCATCACATTAACATCCAGCCGCTAACGCTTTATTTTCACCTCTATTAATCTTCTAAATGGAGGACGTTTCATGATCATTAGGGAATACCAGCCTGGATCAACTTGTGCGTCACACACAGAGGATAAAATGGAAAAATGTAGTCTGACAGCAGTGGTAAGTGCAGTAGAGGAGTTTTAGATTGTAGAATAATTTGCAGAAACACAGACAATCCAAGGTTTTTAGTGTATGTGGTCAAAGCATGAAATGAATACATCTGTGTGGACAGTTCACCAGCGCAGCTCAGGGCCAGAGGTTTAAATCATTAAAACTTATATTGTGTGTACATTGAAATGTTGCCTGGTCTTCTTTTTTCTTTCTCTCTTTTTCTTTCAGGAACAATCTGAATCTATCTATCTATCTATCTATCTATCTATCACTGACCATTTACCTAGTTTCCATCAACTTCAAGGATGCATTTAAAAGCAGACTAAACTGCTTATAACTATACTGTGCCATGACATTTGCTCAACTAAAATAATATAGTCAAATACAGTAAGATTTAGGCAGTTCTTAAAATTTCACTTTTAACAGACTGAATTGTAATTTCAGAGAAGTTTTATCAAATGTAATAGCCTATAACCTTTGCATTCACTTGACACTATGCCACCTCTATGGCATTTTTTATTATTATTGTATACTGTACTATAATATATATGCATAGCACTGTGTCCAAACTACTTATTGTATTTATTGTACCTGTTTTACTGCATTGTTGCCGCCTGTACTGCTTTTTATATATGTACTGAGAGAAAATGTACATTTAAATGTAATTGTTCTTGTATACAATAAAGTAATGTAGTCTATTTGTGTCTGTGTTCAAAGTCTATAATACATCTGGACCGAAGGACCGTTTTACTCACCGGATATTTCTGATTGCGGGACTCCGTTAAGATTGAACCCCTTGCTGTTGTAGAACTGACGGAGATCCGAGCATGTCTTGGGTTTACTCTCACCGCGCAACGGTCCGGAAAGAGCGCACAGCACGAGCAGCACGAGAAATCCCATCCTGGACAGAATTAGTGTGATGTGCAAATCAAATCCAAAGGGTGAAGAGAAACGCGTCCGTTACTACGCGGATAAACGCATCCACACAGCTGATTTCTAAAGCAAACCTCTCGCTTCGCTTCCCGGTAGGTTATATGTCGCTCCGCAGATTTCAAGGTGCACCGGTTCCTTCCCAGTTCCCACGCGAAGTTTCTTTTTTCAATGGCAACAACTTGAATTAAAATGTCAGCGGTCCCGCTATAACGGAGAGAGCATTCCTAGGTGAGAGAAGGCAGAAGAACTTATGAGGGATGTACAATGACAGCACACGGGAGCGCACGGCGCTTTTGGGGTTGTTGCTGCAGCGGCGGCGCGCTTGTACAGAGATGCGTCTCGTGCGCTTGCTGTCACTCGAATGTGAGGCGGAGCGGGGCGGACACGAGAAGGCACAATCTGCAGGGCAACGGGTTCGTCTGCCGCTACCGCCGCCTGCGGCCGCGGTCCTCCACAGAATGTTACATTAAATCAACCCGCTGGCCAACTCGTTAAAATCGTCTCTTCTGCATGATAGGATAATGATCTCAGGGATTAATTGTGTTATTTGGAGGAATCCTGACTTTGATATGTCATGGACCTTCTTTAGAGACATATAAATATATAATATATATATATATATATATATATATATGAGGCTGTGAGGGATATATATATATATATATCCCTCACAGCCTCATTTTTATTCCTGTAAAAAAAAAAAAAAAAAAAAAAAAAAAAATATATATATATATATATATATATATATATATATATATCCATCACAGCCTCATTTTTATTCCTGTAAAAAAAAAAAAAAAAAAAAAATATATATATATATATATATATATATATATATATATATATATATATATATATATATATATATACATATATACATATATATATATATATATATATATATATATATATATATATATATATATACATATATATATATCTTTTTTATTTATTTATTTATTTTTTGACAGAAATAAATATATATTTACAGGAATAAATATATATATATATATATATATATATATATATATATATATATATATATATATATATATATATATATATATATATATATATATATATATATATATATATATATATATATATATATATATATATATATATATATATATATATATATATATATATATATATATATATATCTTTTTTATTTATTTATTTATTTTTTGACAGAAATAAAAATTAAGCTGTAAGGGATAGAAGTACAGTCTCTTTAACTTGTTGTAGGCAACTATTATGTTAGCTTGACAAAGTCAAAATTCCTTAACCGAGACCAAAATTTCTAGGGCTGCCCCCTAGTAGTCAACCAAATGTTAGTCCATGAGAAGAGTCTTGGTCGACCAAGTTTTGATTGGTCGGTTGGTCGCAGAAAAAAAAAAAAAAAAAACTCTACAGGAAGTGGTGAAGTCACACAGTCAGTGACCACAGATATGATCATTTACATGGCTGGTCCATGTGGTAATTAATTATGTCGGACAGGAAATCCAAAGTGTGGGATCATTTAAAGAGGGTAAAGGATGACCCCAAGAAGGTGACATGCAAACTCTGCAGGCAAGTAGCCTAATGTTAGCCACTTAGCATGGCCGCTCACTCTAACGTTAGATAACCTAGATAAATATGCACTATTAGGCTTATCCAAGTGTTTGTGGGGAGTAGGGAAGCTAAATTAGTACCTAGCTTACTGCATGTTTAGCTTAATGTGCATTTCTCTATATAAATTAACAAAATGTTGAGGCAGTCTCCTTGCTGGTTTTTCCGACACATTCAGAATCATTACAGCTTTTGCTGGTGTCGCTGCAGCTCGCTTCGTGCGTGCACTTGTAAAATGTATATTTAAAAGGCTCATTATTACAGTTTAGTATTTCTCTGTAATGTAGAACAGTGTTAGCAGTGTTACTTATAACATTCTCAGCCCTGGAACTCAAACCATTTTCTTAACGACTACTAGTCGACTAGGAAAATATTTGGTTGGGGGCAGCCCTAAAAAATTTGCTAACTCCTCCTAGAGCTTTCAAGCAACATCCACCAAACCCGACACAGACCTTCAGACTCTTCTGGGCTGCGTTTCCCAAAAGCATCGTAAGCTTAAGTAGATTGTAGAAACCATTGGCGCCAGTGGTCTCTACGATCAACTTAAGCTTGCGATGCTGTTGAGAAATGCAGCCCTGGAATAGTGTATCTTTTCTAACTTATCAGACTTACAGTTTTCACACTACGGACAATAAAAAATTGGTAAACCCCCATAGACTTACATTGACGGAATGTTCTAATGGGCTTAACGAAATGCTCATTAATTCAAACTCCGAACTCCAAGCCATCATCAAAGTTTGTCAAATTGTTTTTGATTGTTCCGCTGACGAAATGTTGAAAAAAACATCTTTCCCAAGAATATCCAGTGTACAAAAAACTCCAGAAAACACAAGAAAATTAGAAGTTATCTCAGACCTTTATACAGCTTTATAGTCCATGTCATTAAATAAACTGTAAGTCCATCCCTCACAGCTTTGTTTCCATTCCCGTCAAAAATAAAATATGCCGCTGCTCTAAATTAGGTTCTAGATTTATCCTAGATAACAGAAAGCTTCTTTAGTCCTGTATTTGTCCTGGACTGATGTGTCTGCTCAAAAAATCCAAAAGGAATGAGATAAGTAGGCCCTAATTTAAATAATATGATACAAAATGGAATTTCAGTCAATTTGGGAAATTTCCCTGGGATTCCGAATGGAACACTTGTGTACTGTATTCAGCGCAGTTTATGCTGAATACTAGTATTATATACTATTATTACAAGGCTATTCTGAATACTCGATTCTGATTGGTCAATGGCACCATCTAGCGTTCTGATATTTCTCAGTAACAACCGAACCTCCACGTATCAGACAGAGTATTTGTTAGCCATCTTTCCTGCTTCTCGGATCACTGTGCATTCTCTACAAGTAAGCTTATAAAATAATTTCAACTCAACTCAATGTTTCATAGTGTTTTATGCACTTATGCACTGTTAGATTTAATGTTAATTTCATTCATGTAATGTTTAATGCACTTTTTAGAAATGCCATAAGGAGCTCTTTTTGTGAGGCTCTTTTTTTGTTAGTAATAAAGAATGGCATACATTTTCTTACTCTTTGTACTTCTATGTTAAAATTATTATCCTACTCAAATGGATGTGACATAAAATAAAATAGAATTAGGTTAAAAGTAATCCAAAAGTACTGGTACATTTGGAGTAATTTTTTTCCCCAAAAATGTCATCTACGAGATTACATTACTGATTGCATTTTTTTTTTTTGTCATGTAATTTGTAATCAGTACCTGATTAAAATTCACAAGTAATCTGCCCAGCACTGGTTTTGGTTGAGAATAGACCAACATGTAACTCCTTTTTCACTGTACATCTTGACAACAGTCTCCTTAGCAATCGTGATTTCAAGCTCGATTACACTTCCTATAGCACCATCTAGCGCTCTGGGCATGCGTCAAGCACTAGGAAGGGTAATCGAGCTTGAAATCATGATCAGTGTTGGGTAAGTTACTCTAAAAAAGTAATTAATTACTAACTACTAAATACATCTTCTACAGTGTAATTAGATTACTGTACTAATTACTGTCTGAAAAGTAATTGCATTACTTATTACTAATTACTTTCTAAAACCCTTATCAACCTCAACCAGTGAAAAATACAAGGATAGACATGAAACTGTTCTTTTAATTCTTTCAAATAAATCATATAAAATTAATAAATTATTCATGAACTGGCCAAATAATTTAAGGGGGCAGTGTTAAATTAGAAAACATATATTTTAACATTAGACGTTAAATTTCGGTTTTAAATTCACTATTATTTATATAAAATTGTTCTATAGTGTATACAGTATTTAACGCAATTGCATCAGAAGTAACTGAAATTAATTTACTGAAAAATTAAGAGTAATCCCTTACTTTTACAAAAAAGTAATTTAATTACAGCAATTAATTGCTTAGTAATGCATTACTGTCACGTATTCCCTGTGTTTTTGCTAAGACTTTTTTAGTTCCCCGTTCCTGTTTCCTGTTAATTTTGTAGTCCTTTGTAGTTTCTTTTCATGATTGGTTTTCCCCTGATTGTTTTCCCCAGGTGTTCCTCGTTCCTTGTTTGCCCATTTGTATTTAAGCCCTTGTTTCCCCTGGTTTCTTGGTCAGTCTTCACATGTGTTGTCATGTTCTGTGCCTGGTTTCTTGTGTTTTGTTTCATTTTATTCTGAGTACTTTGTTTATCTTTGATTTCCATTAAAAGCTGCATTTAGATCCTCATTCCTCGCCTGCCTCCTCACAGAAAGACTGACCAAGGAATGGATCTAGCGGCTGTCAGAATTCTACTCCTTCAACAAGGGGACTGTCCAGTTGAGGATCATGTCTGTGAGTTTTTAGAGCTGGCAAATGAAGTGCAC
This sequence comes from Myxocyprinus asiaticus, assembly GCF_019703515.2. NCBI lineage: Eukaryota > Metazoa > Chordata > Actinopteri > Cypriniformes > Catostomidae > Myxocyprinus > Myxocyprinus asiaticus. Next base: position 48,042,579 of record NC_059348.1, on the reverse strand, counting down.
TATCCAGACCGCTCTCTGGTGGTTTTCTTCTGGGCCGATCTGAATAGTGCACTGAGGGAACTGATGCCTCCGGCTGATCCTCACTGGACGCTCGGCGAATATGTGGCGAAGGCTCTGGAACTTTGCGGTTCCCATTATACAGTGGATTATGGCGGGAACCCCGGGCCAAAACCTTCATCTTCGGCTCCTTTCTCGAAGCCCTCCACGGCCCGTCTCCAAGTTGTATGATCTGCCACTGATGTCGGTGCGTAGGTCCATGAAGACTCTACCTCAAAATTTGTCTGCGCCCACGCCTGCCACGGCCAACGAGCCAGCGCCCATGCCTGCCGTGGCCAACGAGCCTACGAGTTAGAAGCCTCGTCCGTCCCAGAGCCTGCGTTGCCAGCCTTGTCCGTCCCAGAGCCTGCGTTGTCAACTTCGGCCATCCGGAGGAGGAGAAGAAAAGTCTTTTCCCAAGTCTCTTCCCATGCCCACGGAGGTCGTTCCCGAGTGTCCGCCCACGGAGGTCGTTCCCGAGTGTCCGCCCACACCCACAACCACGGAGGTCATTCCCGAGTCTTCGCCCATGCCCGCTCCCCCAGAGACTCCTCCTACAGCAGCTCTGCTGCCTGACCCTGTCTAGGCCCTGCGGCCGCCTCTCAGGACTCCTGACCCAGTCCCCACCTTGAGGTCATCTCCTTGGTCTCCTGGCCATCCGCCTGATCTGCTCTGGTCTCCCTGGTCTCCTGGCCGTCCGCCTGATCTGCTCTGGTCTCCCTGGTCTCCTGGCCGTCCGCCTGATCTGCTCTGGTCTCCTTGGTCTCCTGGCTGTCTGCCTGATCTGCTCTGGTCTCCTGGCTGTCCGTCTGATCTGCTCTGGTCTCCCTGGTCTCCTGGCCGTCTGCCTGATCTGCTCTGATCTGCTCTGGTCTCCTGGTCGTCCGCCTGATCTGCTCTGGTCTCCTGGCCGTCCGCCTGATCTGCTCTGGTCTACTTGGTCCTCCAAGCCTGCAGCGTTGCCCTGGCTCTCCATCCCTCTGGCTCTGCCTAGGTTCCAAGCCTCCCTGACTTTGCCTTGTTCCTCTGCTCCCCTTGTGCCCCCCTGAACTACCTGTTTTCCCCCACACCCCATGGACAATTTTTTTGAGCGTCTGGAATCTGCTCCTTAAAAGGGGGGCTCTGTCACGTATTCCCTGTGTTTTTGTGTAGACTTATTTTGAAATTCTTGTTTTGTTTCCTGTTAATTTTGTAGCCCTTTTGTAGTTTCTTTTCATGACTGGTTTCCCCAGGTGTTCCTCGTTTCCTTGTTTGCCCATTTGTATTTAAGCCCTTGTTTCCCCTGGTTTCTTGGTCAGTCTTCACATGTGGTGCTACGTTCTGTGCCTGGTTTCCCGTGTTTTGTTTCATTTTATTCAGAGTACTTTTGTTTATCTTTTGATTTCCATTAAAAGCTGCATTTAGATCCTCATTCCTCGCCTGCCTCACAATTACACCCAACACTGATCATGATCGTGCCTAGAGACTGCAATGGCAAGATGTACAGTAAAAAAGGAGTTATATTTTGGTCTGTTCTCACCCAAAACCAACTGGATCGCTTCAAAAGACTTTGATTAATCTACAATGATTTTGTTTGAGAAATATTATAATTTTTTTTAAATGTTAATTGCAGCTGATATTACATCCCCTTAATTTGTGGTTCTAGAAATGGAATGTCATACACTAGTATTCCATTCAGTTTTGCACAATTTGGCACATGTAGTAGGTCCAAATATATTCAAAATGTTCAGAAAATGTGTATACTGCACACAGTACACAACGCATACTGCAAAATAAAGTAAGTATGGTAGTATGCAATTCTGTACATGGCCTAGATATTAGAATACATGGTTCCCAATGGGACATTCCACAGTATCCAATAGGATTCCAAGAGTCAAATAAGATTTTACAGCACAAACTGAAATTCCTTAAGGCTTTCTTGACTTGGGGAATTATTTCCCTTTCTGTCATCTGCAAAATGCCTCTCGATAAGAGAATTGGAGGATTACACTGATTTATGAGGAAAATAATTGGTTAAAATCCCAGCCTCTCTATTTCATATTACATGTAATTGTCTGCCATACATATTATGGTCCCAGACTGTCAACCCCTCTATGGACAGGCTAGATCTTGACACGCTTCACAGATGCAGTAAATTTCTGAACAAGCTGCAGCTTGCCTGCAATTACTTCCACACACACACCTCTAGTTGTTTGTTGACAGCCACAATATTTTCTGAGCCATGTTTAAGGCCTCCAGTTTGACAAATATGACAGGAAGCACTTGCTCACTCTTAGAGAAATAGACCGGGCCTCTGGGCCACAACAAGAGCCAGCAGTATATTAAAAAGATAATCCAAAGGAAATGTATTGCTGAAAAGAGACTAAAGAAGAGGGAATATGAACAGAAGATTGGTGAAAACAGTGGCACTTGGTGGGTGAGCAATAAATACAGTGAGTGACAGTATACTTAAAAAACAACCGAACAGAGCTGCCAGGGACATTTGTGTGGTGAATAACGGGGTGTGGTATGAGTGAAGGTTAAATCTGTTTTACAGAGAGACACTGACTGAGTTAAATGCTTTGAAGTGTGCCCTTTCTTTTCTCCTGTAGCCAAATAGTGAAATCCACTCGAATGAAGGGGAAGGTAACAAAAACATTGTTTCCAAAAATAAACTGCAGTGAACCTAAAGTGATGATGTCACAAATGAGTCATTCTGTTGAGGTTTTTTGGTAATCAAATCAATTTGCAATGGATTTGCAAATTACTGGTCTGTAAAGGAGATGTTTGTTTGGGAGTAAAACTATATGCTGAATGATATGTTGTAACCATGAACAATCTAATATACTGTGATACAGAATGTTCTTTAAAGAGATAGTTCAGTGAAAATTCTCTAATCATTTACTCACCTTCATGCTATCCCAGATGTGTATGAATTTCTTTCTTCTGCTGAACACAAATTAAGATTTTTAGAAGATTATTTCAGCTCTGTAGGTCCATACAATACAAGTGAATGGTGACCAGAACTCAGAAGGCCCAAAAAGGACACAAAGGCAGCACAAAAATAATCCATATGACTCCAGAGGTTAAATTCATATCTTCTGAAACAATATGATGGGTGTGGGTGAGAAACTGATCAATATTTAAGTCTTTTGTTTACTGTAAATATACACTTTCACTTCCACATTCTGGTGTGGACGTGACTTTCACTTTCACATTCAGCCCCATAATGTTCTGGTTGGGGCTGGGCAAAGTTGGAGATTCATGTTAGAAAGGACACATCTCGAAAAGCATGAAGGTGAGTAAATGATGAGAGAATTTTCATTTTTGATTGAACTATTCCTTTAAATATGTGTTTTGAGGGTGTGTCATAAACATGTAGGCTATTTGCTACAAAAACAAAGAAGGCTTAAAAAGTTGTGTAAAGACATTTGAGGAAAATACTAAATGACACAAACTTATATATGAATCAATTACAATGAAACAAACTGAATCTTCTAAAAAAACATATGTACAGCCGAGGAGGGTGGGGCCGGGCTGGAATGATGCACGCCCGGTCCCCAATCAGTCTGATGGGGCATGCGAGGGATAAAGGCGGCCGGAGACGACTGTTTGAGAGGGAGAGAGAACATACAGCTGCCCTGCATGTGTTTATGTTTGTGTGTTTTTGTTTAAGTTTATCATTAAACTATTATTTATATTCTCAAGCCGGTTCTCTCCTCCTCCTTTCCACTGAACCCCCTTACAGCATATTAAGCATATTTTTATATTATTAAACTGAAACAAACAGAATCGCAAAAATGAATCAGGCTACCCAAATCTAAACTCAGTGTCTACTAAGATCTGAATATTAGAACTGCATACACTGCTATAAATATGTGGTTTGTAATAAATTCAGGCTATTCTGCAGTGTTACCTCTCATATAATAATCACAAACAATAAACCCAAAGCAAATGTATTGGTGCAGTTTTATACAGTAGTTTGTGCATGAACACAAGTCTCTCGGGGAGTACTCTGAGTCTAACAAAGTGCAAGATACCATTTCATTGAATGAGAGGAACAAATTAATCTCATTTACACACAAGACAGTCAGGACTGTCATTTTTAGGAGGCACCAGTGGCAGCCCTTGTTCACTTGGTGCAATAGGTCAAATAAGACATGATCAAAGAATAAAAAACCCTAGGTTTTACTTACCATATTCAGTCAATGTGACCATTAAGTCTGTTTCTGAGCACATATCATTTCAATCCTTGGTTCAATACCGGACACAGCTAGTCGTAAATCATCCTCCACTGTCAATAAATGTGAGTGTAGTTGTTGTTGATGGGAGTATGAAAATGTCTAACGGCTTGTCTTTAAATGTCAGGTGTTTGTCTTTCATAGGTTTCAAACTGTCATTTGCAAGCACTTCAGAACATTCAACACACTGGATGTTGTCCCTTATTTAGCATAATGCGTGTGAATCTGTATTTTATAATCTAATCGTCATCAAAAGTTTTGTACAATCTTTTTGGCTTCACTTTAGTATGCATGCCTGAAATTTGAGTAGCGTTTCATTTGTAATCAAAATAACATTTTATAACAAATCTTTTAAGTGAACAAATCACTCTCGTTCACTTCCATTGTTTCAATCACTTGGTGTTTTAGCGAATCAGTTGATCAATGATTCACTCATAACACAAGCCCTGCATTCCAAATGGGATAAATCAGCCTCTGAGCTGATTTTTATGGTGCTGTCATTACCAAAGGTCTTTTGGGAATTGCAGGGCTGACTCATCGCTGCCCACTCTTCTGACTGGTCATCACAACACAGATGGACGACATGTCCGTGATGTCACCAAAAGATGTGTTCCTGCAGGGTCACCCGGACACAGTCTAAACAACACAGGCATCTGTTGCTTAAAACCAGTGGTTCTAAATATGAATCATTTAAACAGCCACATTTTGTTAATAAGACTTACTTGATCCAATTAGCTATTAATAGAAGGTAGATGTAAAAATAACATCTAACAGGCTGGATTGTACTCCATTTGACAGCTGAGGAGAGTTTGTTTCCTAAAAAAAGAACAAAACCACGTACTAAACTCTTCCATACTTCAGAAGAATTAATGAAGTTCTCAGGAATGTGTCATTGTAGAAAATCTAAAAATCGTATGCGTCGGAGACAGGAGATCAGATCTGAAAATACAGATCTAGGAGATATTAATGAGATGTTGTAATTTGTGATTTTTCTTTCCAATGGCAAATATGTGCTTTATCAAAAATGATTGCCTGCAATGAGGAGAATAATAATAAACCAACTGTTGATTACATACATTTAGCAGATAGAACATTAAAGGAATAGTTCACCCAAAAATGAAAATGCTCTCATAATGTACTCACCCTTATGCCATCCCAGATGTGTACGAAGATTTTTTGGTCCAAACAATGCAAGTGAATGGGTGTCAAAATTGTGAAGCTCAAAAAAAGTCACATAAGTCAGCATAAAAGTAATCCATAAGACTCCAGTTTTTAAATCTATGTCTTCAGAAGTGATATTATAGGTGTGGGTGAGAAACGGATCAATATTGAAGTCCTTTTTTAATATAAATTATCTTCCCTGCTCAGTCAATCTCCACTTTAGCTTTTACATTCTTCTTCTTGTGTTTTTAGTGATTCGCATGCTTCATGAATATCGCGCACTGCTGGGTAGGGAGAAGAATTTCTAGCAGAAAATGACAAATATTGATCCGTTTCTCACCCACACCTATCAAATCACTTTTGAAGACATGGATGTAACCACTGGAGTTGTATGGATTACTTTTATGATGCCTTTATTTGTTTTTTGGAGCGTAAACATTTTGGCACCCATTAACTTGCATTGTATGGACCTACAGTACAGAGCTGAAATATTCTTCTGAAAATCTTTGTTTGTGTTCAGCAGAAGAAAGTCATACACATCTGGGATAGCATGAGGGTATACATGAGAGTAAATGATGAGAGAATTTTCATTTTTGGGTGAGCCATCCCTTTAATCCTTAAAGGAATATTCCGGGTTTAATACAAGTTAAGCTTAATCAACAGCATTTGTGGCATAATGTTGATTACCACAAAAAAAAAAAAAAAAAAACAAACAAAAAAATTGTTTCATTTAGTTCGTCCTTTTCTTTAAAACATCTGGGTTAGAGTGAGGCACTTACAATGGAAATTAATGGGTCCAGTCCATAAATGTAAAAATAATCCGTTTTGAAAGTCAAACCACAAGACGTAAACAACATGGATGTTAACATGACTTTAGTGTGAACTAATCATTTACTAACATTTTTTGTGTGTTATATTCAATTTTACAATTTTGTTGCCATGACGACATAACGTGTAAACCCTAAACAACCATAGAAACGAAGATATAAACAACTTATAAAAAATTAGAAGCTTTACATTTCTGCCTTTAAATCCTTAATAAAATGGGCCCCATTCACTTCCATTTGGGGCGGACTGGCCAATTGGGAGCATTGGGAGTTTTCCCGGTTGCTCACTGTTTCTCTACAACAGTGACGTGGTTGTATGGCTTGCTGATGTGGGGCATTGTGGTTGAGCCCATATAGGGCTGGAATGGCTTTCATAGCAGGTGGCGGAAGATCTGCTGCAGTATTGTGCTGAAAAAATTACGTAAATAAGCTTCTCTGCCCATGTTTGCTCCAGACAGACTCATTCAAGTTTTATTGGACCTGACCATGAAAGAGCCATCTGCTTAATGAGGAACAGGAGCTGTGTGTGTGCGTGCATGTGTTTGTCAAACTTTTATGTGCTCACACAGTTTCATGCATATAAAATCATAAGATTGATGATGATTATCTTTTTAAATGAGTACACATAAAAGACTTCTATTGGTTTTATATAAACTAATTATAATTACTGTAGACAGTGCTTCAAGTGAGCTGTTATGTACAGGTACACAGTACCGGCAACGACAACAAAATGATTTCACGGTACCAGCAGCAACTCTTGACTACTGGCAGCTCTTCTGTTATACCGGTACTTTCACCCATACAGAGAAACAGTAATGGCTGGGCCCTTAAATGACTCAAAAGCTATTAAAAGGTCTGTAACATTTAAAGCCAACTGAAAAAAAATTACGTAAAAAAAAAAAACCTCACGTCAGCAGCTTGGGAGACCCGGGTTCGGATCCTTCACTGAAACCAGGAAATAATTTGGAGGTTGCATTTTCCCCTATAATGTTACATTTTTACTCCATCGATGTTTAGGTTTTGGGTTTAGGTTTATAAAATATGCATTCCTCTTCACTGTATTACATCCTGTACAGCTGAAAACAATTAACTTCATTACTTGCTTTTGGCGCCCCGCCGTGGACATTTCACTTTCGCTTTGACCACTGGGGGCAGTGTTTCGAATTTCAGTAAGCACAGACTGATTTTAGCTGAAGAAAAGTTAACCTATTGTTTCTGATTTCACTGTGAGATCAGTATGTCACTCCAACAACCTTCCCTGGAATTTTCCGCGGCACAAGCAACACTGTATTTGATTTTAGTGTAATAATTTTCACAGAATTAATCTTTACAGCTCATTTTTTTGAGACTGATATTAGAGGATGTATTGGAACTCTTAATTTAATAACAGAGGAGTCATATGCTGTGTGTTTGTTTAATATTACATGAGGGAGGGCATGAGTCATGGTGAATTAATTTCCCACAGTCAGAACAAGTGTGCATTATATAACCCTCATGGTTTAAAAGGGGACATATCATGGAAAATAAGATTGTCCTTGCTCTTTTAAAAGCACTTACTCTACTATGTAAGCATACTGTACTGTAACTATCCTCACAAAGACCATTCATTGAAACTTAGCTGCAAAAATGGCCCATTTTCTTCATAGCTGTGACCTCACCAAAAGCTAAGATTGTATACCTTTCATGTCTCACATAATCCAATCTAACATTACTAAATACTATATCTTACCTTCAGGATCATCCACACAGTGACGAAAAAAAAAGAACGAGAGAACCATAGCTCCAGTTTCCCACAAGATTTCTGCTATCATCAGATATTGTTAATGGCTTACTGACATTTTGATGAATGAACATTTCATCACATCTCCCCATGGGACTATAAAACACTTGATAAATCTGTGAGTTTACGCCAAATGGTCTGCCAAGCTCAGTCCATCTTCAACAAGATTTAAATACAAATCTAAACCCTTGAAAATGAACTCTCTCAAAGCAGTAAAAGTAAGTGTCATGTACGGATGCCTTTAAAATGTCCATGCAAGGTTATATTGTAACCAGGAAAAATTATTGGGGCCCTTTGTTCTGAATTAAAAGGAAATGCCTCCATGGGAAACATTTTCACTTAACACCATAGCAAGGCAATGCATACTTACGATGAATCAACCACACACTCTGCAGAACTCAATATGCTTTGAGAATGACTGAGGAAGGGGCTGCCACAAGCTAATGACCTCTGTAAAACAAAAAAAGCAGGCTGTCTTAAAGTTCCTTAAAGCTGTTTTTTTTTTTAAAGACTTGAATGGCACAATAACACATGGCAAGAGTGAGACAACCTATAATTTCATTCCTACCTGCATTTGTGGCACATAAAGCAGTGAGGGCTGAGGAATATAGTGTAAGTAGAACTTAGATATCATTTACGGACGGACGGATGGACAGACAGATAGATAGATAGATAGATAGATAGATAGATAGATAGATAGATAGATATAGGATAGATATTTGATGCATTGTGCATGTGTGTGTGTGTGGGCGGGTTTGGGTGGTTTACAAGGAAATTTTTTTAGGTTACAAATTGGTAATTACAAGGGTATTATGCTATACATGTGGTTAATGAGGACATTTCTAGTATCCCCATTATTCAAATCGCTTAAAAACATACTAAATGATTTGTTTTTTATTTTTTTTTATTTTTTTTTTTTATGTAAAAATGCAGAACATTTTTTGTGAGGGTTAGGTTTAGGGTTAGGGTTAGGGGACATAATCTATAGTTTGTACAGTATAGAAATCATTATGTCAATGGAGAGTCCTCATAAGGATAACTGCAGTGGCGGGTTTGCGATTTCTGAGGCCCCAAGCAACCGGCCAACCCGGGGTCCCATTTAAAAAATGTTTGCTAAGAAAATTACATAAAATTCATTTTAAATCATAATTTTTAAATTCATCCTATCAGCCATTGTAGCCAAGAACATTCAAAATGTTTTATGAAATAAAAATCTAGTTAAAGATAATTAATTATTCCACAATACAGTGATAAATAAAGCAATATTTACCTACATTTATTTAAAAAAAAAAAAAAAGAAAAACTTTTTTATTGAACAGGGTGTGCAAAACCTACTACTTCACTCAATAACAATTCAGTCATTATTTATTATTATTATAATCCATCAATTATTTATTATTGTCCAGTTTGTCATTATAGTATGATACTGTATTATTATTATTATTATTATTATTATTATTATTATTTTGAGGATTTGTTGTATACAATAGTAATATCTTGTATATCTGTCATATTTACTTTCATTTCACCTTATATTCTGATGCTGATTCTGATTCTGATGTTGTTTACCATGTGCAAAAGGCTGTATTTTTTGTAAGCATAGTAGGCAACATTCATAACAGTAACATTAAACATATAAGGCATGGCGGTCCCTCAGCAAACTAGAGCAGAAGGGGAAAAAAAACAAAAAACATTGCCGTTTATCAAGCGCTGAAACTTTGCTTGGTGTAGAACAATCTGGAATAATGTTAAACTTTGTAACCTCAGTCACCTCTTTGCAAGCTGAACTTGTTCAGAACGTTAAATCTTTGTGACATCTGCGCTAAAAACAACCTAGATGCAGCGCATCAAATGAAACAGAATGCAGGTGTCTCGACATGCGTTTTTCGAACCTGAAGTTCTTATTAACTTGACACAGTGTCTAAAAATGTGCCGGTCATGAGTGAGACACTGAAGAAACAGCGAGACACAGTGTAGAAGTCAAGGATGTTCATCCAGTGCATTTATTTAGTAAAACAATGGAAAAACAGAGCAGATGCACGCAAAAACACGTTCGGTGTGAATGGCCCCTCATTCGTTCGCGCGTATCTGTGAGTGCAAGCACGTGGGCAAAACATGTTCGGAAGGCCTGTATAATTTTTCATAAATTACAAACCCAAACCCAAAGTCCTACTTGATAAACTGATCCGAACTCGGCAGATCTCTAATCTGAACCACTCTGAGACCGCTGACAACAGCGTATTCACGCGTATACCCAGAACAACGTTACCCCTCCAGTGGTTATTGTGGAGCTTTCCTAACGGGGCTGGGGCCTCCCCGACATCCAGGGCCCCACGCAAGTGCGTGGTTTGTGTGGTAGGTCCTTTAAATGTAAGTAAATGGGTGCCATCAGGATTCTGGCTATTTGACTGTCCAAAAGGCCTATTTTGGCAGCATAAATGTAATCCACACGACTCCAGTCAATCAATTAATGTCTGCTGAAGCAAATCTATAGGTTGGTGTAAGAAACAAATTGATAATTAAAACTTTATTCATTTAAAAAAAAAAAAAAAAAAAAAAAAAAACATTGTACTTCTACTTGAGTAATTATTTTGTTTTAAAGTAATTGTACTTTTACTTGAGTACAGTTTTTGGCTACTCTACCCACCTCTGCTCTTTGTATACAACAGAGGAATGAATGTCATGTGAGAGTTAGTTCATTTCAAACAGCAATACAGCGCTGGGTGGAAGCAACGATTTAAAGTTTAAAACGTTTTAATTTTGTATGTGTTTCTTATACCAACTTACAGATTTGCTTTAGAAGACATAATTGATCAACTGGAGTCATGTGGATTACTTTTATGCTGCCTAAATATGCTTTTGGACCATAAAAAAGCCACCAGCCTGATGGCACCCGTTTTCTTTTTTTGGGTGAACTATTCCTTTAAAGGTGTGTAACGTCAGGCTAAAACCCACGTAATGTTTATGGCTCCTGAACACTAACATTCTGAATCAGATGGATGGGAAACAAAAATATTTAATTGAGTTTCCACATTTCACAGAAGAAAAAGAAAATAGGTCCATTGGTTCCATTACTTCATAGGGACTGCTTCTCAACAATAAGTAAAAGCCCATAGCAGTTCACAGGTCCTTGTTCAGTTACATTAATAAGGTCCATTCTAATCTAGATACATGCTGTGATGTCTTTTTTGCAATAACAATAACATCTAAAACATTTTTTTTAAAAATTAAAAAAACTTTATGGTGTTTTAACCACACAAGTAGAGGGTGTTCATCAAGGTTAGTCTAAATTGACCTGTCTTTCTGAGAAAACATTTTTAATTTTTTTAACAGAACTTTTGGTTTCACACACTGCCAATTATTGTTCAATTGACTAGTTAAAACCACCTTGATATATATATATATATATATATATATATATATATATATATATATATATATATATATAGTTGAAGTCAGAAGTTTACATACACCATAGCCAAACACATTTAAACTTTATCACAATTCCTGACATTTAATCATAGAAAACATTCCCTGTCTTAGGTCAGTTAGGATCACTACTTTATTTTAAGAGTAGAGAGAATGATTTATTTCAGCTTTTATTTCTTTCATCACATTCCCAGTGGGTCAGAAGTGTACATACACTTTGTTAGTATTTGGTAGCATTGCCTTTAAATTGTTTAACTTGGTCCAGAAATTTTGGGTAGCCTTCCACAAGTTTCTCACAATAAGTTGCTGGAATTTTGGCCCATTCCTCCAGACAGAACTGGTATAACTGAGTCACGTTTGTAGGCCTCCTTGCTCGCACATGCTTTTTCAGTTCTGCCCACACATTTTCTATCAGATTAAGGTCAGAGCTTTGTGATGACCACTCCAGTATCTTGACTTTGTTGTCCTTAAGCCATTTTTCCACAACTTTGGAGGTGTGCTTAGGGTCATTGTCCATTTGAAAGACCAAGCTTTAAGTTCCTGGCTGATGTCTTGAGATGTTGCTTCAATATATCCACATAATTTTCCTTCCTCATGATGCTATCTATTTTGTGAAGTGCATCAGTCCCTCCTGCAGCAAATCACCCCAAAACATGATGCTGCCACCCCTATGCTTCACGGTTGGGATGGTGTTCTTCGGCTTTCAAACTTCACCCTTTTTCCTCCAAACATAACGATGGTCATTATGGACAAACAGTTCAATTTTTGTTTCATTAGACCAGAGGACATTTCTCCAAAAAGTAAGATCTTTGTCCTCATGTGCACTTGCAAACTGTAGTCTGGCTTTTTTATGGTGGTTTTGAAACAGTGGCTTCTTCCTTGCTGAGCAGACTTTCAGGTTATATCAACATAGGACTCATTTTACTGTGGATATAGATACTTGTATACCTGTTTCTTCCAACAACTTCACAAGGTCCTTTGCTGTTGTTCTGGGATTGATTTGCACTTTTCGCACCAAACTACGTTCATCTCTAGGAGACAGAATGTGTCTCCTTCCTGAGTGGTATGATGGCTGCGTGGCCCTGTGGTGTTTATACTTGCGGACTATTGTTTGTAAAGATGAACGTGGTACCTTCAGGCATTTGGAAATTGCTCCCAAGGATGAACCAGACTTTTGGGGGTCCACATTTTTTTTTTCTGAGGTCTTGGCTGATTTATTTTGATTGTTATTTTGAGGTAGGCCTTAAAATACATCCACAGGTACACCTCCAATTCAGTACAGCTCCTATCAGAAGCTAATTGTCTAAAGGCTTGACATAATTTTCTTGAATTTTCCAAGCTGCTTAAAAGCACAGTAAACTTAGTGTATGTAAACTTCTGACCCACTGGAATTGTGATATAGTTAATTAAAAGTTAAACAAAATGTTTGTAAACAATTGTTGGAACAATTACTCATGTCATGCACAAAGTAGATGTCCTAAACGACTTACCAAAACTATAGTTTGCTAATATTAAATCTGTGGAGTTGTTAAAAAATGATTTTTAATGACTTCAACCTAAGTGTATGTAAACTGACTTCAACTTGTAGTCAAAAATATATATTCCTTATACACACATACATACACATATACAGTGTAAATATATTTATACCACAGGTCTGTTGAATGCTTGATTCTGATTGGTTGACAGATGTTCTAAGGTGTGCAATTATTTTCCAGTAAATGCATGGCTATGAAGTAGTTCCAGGTATTGACCACTTAACTGTTTCATATCACTTCGCCAAATAATTACAGTTATTTCAAAGAGCCGTACAGACTACCACTACAAAACAACCAATTAAAACAAAGACATTTGTTAAGTACATCGGATAAGAATGACAAACAATGTCTATAAAATCCTAAATTTATTGAAAAGTGTCCTTGGGCTCCCTTTCTCTCTCTCTCTCTCTCTCTCTCTCTCTCTCTCTCTCTCTTTCGCTCTCTTCTCACCCACACACATCATACTGTACATGTTAACACAGCAAAATAACCATATAAAACAAAGACATTGATTAAAGTAAATCGGTTAAGAACAATGTCTATAATATATTTATTTTTAATTTCGGTTGAAAAGTGCCTTCGTGCTCCCTTGTCTCACCCACACTTACTCTCTCTCTCTCTCTCTCTCTCTCTCTCTCTTTCTCTCTTTCTCTCTCTCTCTCTCTCTCTCTCGCTCTCTTCTCACCCACACACACACCATACTGTACATGTTAACACAGCAAAATAACCATATAAAACAAAGACATTGATTAAAGTAAATCGGTTAAGAACAATGTCTATAATATATTTATTTTTAATTTCGGTTGAAAAGTGCCTTCGTGCTCCCTTGTCTCACCCACACTTACTCTCTCTCTCTCTCTCTCTCTCTCTCTCTCTCTTTCTCTCTTTCTCTCTCTCTCTCTCTCTCTCTCGCTCTCTTCTCACCCACACACACACCATACTGTACATGTTAACACAGCAAAATAACCATATAAAACAAAGACATTGATTAAAATAAATCGGTTAAGAACAATGTATATAATATGTTTATTTTTAATTTTGGTTGAAAAGTGCCTTTGTGCTTTCTTGTCTCACCCACACTTACTCTCTCTCTCTCTCTCTCTCTCTCTCTCTCTCTCTCTCTCTCTCTCTCTCTCACACACACACACACACACACACACACAAGCTTGTGTATATATTGTATATCCTTATAAAAATGTCCCATTCAAATCGATTGATCTCTTTAATGTAATTTCAATGTAATTATATTTACAGTAGACTAACCCTAACTCTAAAATATGTATTTTGAATCAAGACATTTGATCTGCTCCAAAACCTAGCGAGCTGAGCTGCCCATCTAGTAAGAATTCTTAGGCATCATAGAAACTGTTTCCAAATGGTGGATAGCAAAATAAGGTTCCTCATTTTCCTTGTTAATTCAACAAATTCTAGACAGAATAAAGGCAGTGGCATCTCTACATTAGTGGCAGGTGGGGCCATGCTCCAACCACACCACAGATGTGATGCAGTTGTGCAAATTGTGACATAATCATACATTTATGTCACACAATAATATTTTCCGCATCATAAACTTGTTTTATGGCCATTTTACACGACTCGAGAATTTTCAGTTAATGCAGCCCCATGTTGGGTTAAGTGATTGTTTGTGCCCCACCATTAATAACGAGCATGAGACACCACTGAATACAGGGAAATGTAAATATAAAATATAAATACAAAATATAAATATAAAAATAGTTTTATCTACCTAAAATGCCTTATTTTACTCAATATTTGTTTCTGTTTTTGTATGACTTTTGTGCTGGTTAGAGTATTGCATCATTAACTTAGCAACGTGCTACCATCAGTCTTTTTAATTGTGTCCCTCGTTTATAAAAAAAAAAAAAAGAAGAAAAAAAGAAAAGTAGAAGCAAATATTGTTGTTTTATTAAAGTACTTACAATGGAAGCAAATGGGGCCAGTCCAAAAACAGTATAGCCAGAAAACATGATTTTAGTGTGATCTCTGTTCTGTTCTACATCACTTTAGTGATAAAATTGCTTACCGGGATTACAGGGTTTACCGTTGTTATATCATCTGACAATGAAGTTGCAATACTGGATACAATCTAACACAGACAAGGTTATTAAGAAATTTTTATCACACTAATACCACGTTAATACATATAATGTTTACATTTTGTGGCTATACTTCTGAAACAGTGTGTATTTTATGGTCTGGACCCATTCACTTACATTGTAAGTGGCTTACTGAAACAGCAATTTTTGTTTTGTTTACTTTTACAACAAGGGACGGGTCAATAAAAAAAAAATAAGAAGAATAATTCTGTGTTTATCAACATTATGCCACAAATGCTGTTGATTACGCTTAACTTGTATTGACCCCATAATATTCTTTTAACTTGTCGAGTCTCCAGTGATCTTCATGTGCTGTTTCTGCCTATAGACAGCGGACAGCAAAGTAGCTCACTAGAGTTTGCATCAGAACTATTATTTAATATTTTAATGAAACATTTTTCCCAAAAAGTCAGGTTCTGTTGTATTTCTGACGACATTCTGTACAATGTTAAACCCACACAGACAGCAAAACCTCCCCACAGACATACTCAAATCTACTCTGGTTTATTCATCTGCCTGACTGTCTGCCTTCGCGGTTTCTAGTTTCATATTTGAATTTTGTTCAATAAGATTAAAATCATTTCCATTTCAACTTCACTCCAGAATCTTTCTCTGTCTATTTCTGTTCGTGTGTGTGTGTGTGTAGGAATTAAGTTATTTTGGTGTTCTCTCTTCAGTCAGTAGCACTGACAGGTCAGTGATGCAGACATACACACATAATATAGCAACTACTGGAGCCAACACAACTGCCTAGCCAGCATGCAGCCTTTAAATAGCACTGAATGAGAGACAGTAGTGTAATGAAATGTGTTGGAGGGTCTTCCTCTTTCTCAAATGGGCCACTTTGTATATCAGAAACTGATCCCCCACCCCCTTTTATAGTACCTCAGGGTTTCCATCCCTTCTAAAGGTGCTTAATTTGACGCATTTAGAGTTGGCTTATTTTAAGCATCACAGCTCAGTCTTGATGGAGTTCCAGATTTAAGTTTGAAAGGAGCAGATTCTTCTAAACATTCATCACATTACAAACTGCTGCTAAATTTATACCTTCGACAATTCTTATGGCATTCCTTCAAAGTACCACTTTTTTTTTTAGAGAAAAGAAACTGATTCATGAGATAAGGGACAAAACAGGTTTTAAATCTTAGCTTTTATTTTCTAATACTGAATTAATTTGAAATGGATATATTTGTAGACAGGGGTCTCAGCTAATGAACCATGTAATGGAACAGGTTTTTATAAAAACACTTTTTTTTTTTTTTCAGAAAACTGACATTTATTCACTTCATATCTTCCATCTTACTTTAATTTGTGTCAGCTCCATCAGACATACTAAAAGCATGCAATTTTAATTTGATCCATCCAATAAGAGTGTGAAGTCCTTAATTATCTAATAATAGTGTTCAGTAAAGGAGTTAATTAATACAATACATTCTATACATAGTTATTTTCTGCAGATCCTTGGCATTCTAGCTGTCAGTTTGTCCAGATATTCAGGTGACATTTCACCCCACGTTTCCTGTAGCACTTGCCATAGATGTGGCTGTCTTGTTGGGCACTTCTCATGCACCTTACAATCTAGCTGATCCCACAAAAGCTCAATGTGGTTAAGATCCATAACACCCTTTTCCAATTATCTGTTGTCCAATTTCTGTGTTTCTTTGCCCACTCTAACCTTTTCTATTTGTTTTTCTGTTTCTGTTTCAAAAATTGCTTTTTCTTTGTAATTCTTCCCATAAGGCCTGCATCCATGAGTCTTCTCTTTAATGTTGTACATGAAACTGGTGTTGAGCGGGTAGAATTCAATGAAGCTGTCAGCTGAGGACATGCGAGGCGTCTATTTCTCAAACTAGAGACTCTGATGTACTTATCCTCTTGTTTAGTTGTACATCTGGCCTTCCACATCTCTTTCTGTCCTTGTTAGAGCCAGTTGTCCTTTGTCTTTGAAGACTGTAGTGTAGACCTTTGTATGAAATCTTCAGTTTTTTGGCAATTTCAAGCATTGTATAGCCTTCATTCCTCAAACCAATGATTAACTGACAAGTTTCTATAGAAAGCTGTTTCTTTTTTTTTTTTTTTTTTTTTTTTTTGTTGCCATTTTTGACCTAATATTGACCTTAACCCTTATGTTCTGTTGAGATTTGCTTCACTTCCTCATTGTTTGGGGTCACTGTTACCCTAATGATTAAAGTGTGAAAATGATAACTATAATTATTAAATAAACCAATTTTTTTCCTGCTTAAATGTTCCTTTCCATTTATCCTGAGCTTACTGAACTGATAAAAGAATAGAAATAAGTGTATCATTAACTCTTACATTTACTGAAGTAGGAATGTGCATTTCAGAAAAGCAACTAAATACAGAAATAACCATATCATTTCTTAATTTACACAATATAATGAAAAAAATATAGCTGAATATGTTCTGTATATGTTATTGAACAAATATAAATATTCCTTTTGTTTAAAAAAATAAAATAAAAAATCACAGAAAAAAAACTATTTTCCAAAATAGTAACATTACTTATGTTTGGGGTCAATCTGACCCCGGTCAGATATCATTGTTTTTAAAAAAAGAAAAATTAAGTAAATGCAAAAGTGCTTTTTTTACTACACACTCACTAACCAGGCAAACTAACTATGTGCACATTTACAGTATATACACATCATCTGGGCAACAGGACAGCCAAATGTAAATTTCATGCAAATTTCAAGGGCACGTTTCAGAAAAAAAAAGAAAAAAAAAATGAAATCTAAATATAACAATACAATTTTTAATTACACAAAATAATAATTAAAAAAATGGTATATAGAAAAAATATATATAAATATTTGACAAAAAAAAAAAAAAAAAAATGCAAGTGCTTTTTTCCACACACTCACGAACTAGGCAGACTAACTATGTGCAAATTTACAGTATCCTCCAGGCAACAGGGCAGCCAGATGCAGCCTCTGTTCCCTAGTGCTAGTGAAAAAATAACAGGCACATATTACTCTTACCTAAGACAAACAGAACTTTTTTCAAACAGAACATTTCCAAAGCTAGATAACTGATGTGCTCTCTGTGATAGATTTTGCCAATACCAATATGTCTTGAACTACTGATATTCAAAGAGTTTTTCTTTTATTCCCTCTATATACATATATAACATACGTATAATACACAAAAAGGATCGCCAAACACTTTTCTCCTAAAACCCTGTCACACAACAAAATTCCTGATACTGTATTATGCTAATGGTGAAAACCAAAAAAGACTAACTTCAGATGCAAGAGGAACAGATAATTTGTGTGTGTGCTGTACACAAATACTTGTGACATTTCAGACATCTTTTATTAGTCTTTGAATCATTTTTTGTTTCTGGAGCAGACCTGGCATCATCCACGTTTTCCAGCAGCTGCTGGAGAAGTGATTGCTTCAGGCCGACTTTGAATCTCCCTCACAGTGGATGCAGCAAAAAGTGACCTAGGAAGACACTCTCTCCTGTCAATGTGAGGCCTCACCAAGGCATATCCTAGCTGCTCCAAGAATATTCTCCTCCGGTTCATTTTGCCCCCACACCACTCATTGTTGATGGCACACCATATCACAAATGCATTGTATGCACTGATATTCAAGATGTTGAAGAATATTACCTGGGGCCAACGAGCGGTCTTTCGTTGACAGCTGTATTTGGCAACCACTTTGTCCAGGTTGTCTACCCCTCCTTTTGTGTTATTGTAATCTAACACCATGTCTGTTTTTTTGTCATCTCTGGTGCTCAAAGATGTATCTCTGTGCAATGTGCTCATCAGGAGGACATTTTTTATTTTTGGAGGGGGCAGTAGGAGACAAGTGTAGTAGTGTAAGTGAATGCAAAGATGGACAATGTTGTCTCCCTTCCTTTAGTCTGAATAAACTCTTTTGGAAGCTCTGCTTTGTTTTTTCTTATTGTGCCCAACATTGTAAGCTTTCTTTTCAGCAGTTCTTCTCCTATTGCATATGAAGTAAAAAAGTTGTCACATGTCACATTATGGCCAGAAAGCCCATCAGTGACATCCAACACAACTCTCATAGCCTGGTTTTTTTCTGATGCACCTCCAGGAGGTTTTCCTGTTTAGACTTGTAATTTCCAAGCATAGCTATTATTGGCATCACAAGCAGCCCATATCTTTAAACCATATCTTGTAGGCTTGCTTGGCATGTACTGTTGAAAAGGACATTTTCCTCTGAATGGAACAAGACATTCATCGACAGTCACATAGGGACATGGGTTATAGAAGAGGGGCAGTTGCTGAACAAGACAAGGTAGAAACTCTAAATTTTCCCCGGGGATTTACAGGTGTATACCACAGATTCTCGCAGATGCACCCTTCCCCCCTCTGTGGAAACATTGCAAAATGTAATTTTGTGTGTGTGTGTATGATAGAGAACGAGAGATAGAGAGTAAGTGTATATGTGTATATGTGTGTGTGTGTGTGTGTGTGTGTGTGTGTGTGTGTGTGTGTGTGTGTGTGTGTGTGTGTGTGTGTGTGTGTGTGTGTGTGTGTGTGTGTGTGTAGAGAGAGAGAGAGAGAGAGAGAGAGAGAGTGTGTGTGTTTTGTATTGAGAAATTGCACCTTAGGTACCAAACAGGTTCAAAGCATGTGAAAATCCTTTGCTCTCAATAACATTTATTACTGGGGTCAATATGACCCCAGACATCACATGTGTGTAGTCATGTCATAGCGGACATCAGAAACATTATCATTAAGTAAAATCACATTTCTGAAAAGATCTTATGTAATTAGGAAAATTAATGAAATATCAGGATAACGATGCATATGATTTTTTTACTATTTGAAGAGGGTCTGGGGTCATATAGACCCAAAACAGAACATAAGGGTTAAGACATGCCAGTCTATTGCATACACAAACAAACACAAATACAATGTTAAGCTTCATTTAATGAACCAAATAGCTTTCAGCAGTGTTTGATATAATGGTAAGTGATTTTCTAGTACCAAATTAGCAATTTAGCATGATTACTCAAGGATAAGGTGTTGGAGTGATGGCTGCTGGAAATGGGGACTGTCTAGATTTGATCAAAAAAAAAATTTCAAATAGTGATGGTGCTGTTTTTTATATCAGTAATGTCCTGACTATACTTTGTGAATGCCACTCTGGTGAATTAAAGTACCAATTTTCTTCCAAAACAGCAAAATCTGTACATTATTCCAAACTTTTGGCCGCCAGTATATATATATATATATATATATATATATATATATATATACATTAAAATTACCAGAACACGTGTCCTACTGTTGCATCCACCATGAACAGGAGGTGGGAAAGGGGTCCTCAGAGTTATAGCTGACCATGACATTGTCTGATTTATTCAGGATTCTAAAAAAATCTGACTGAGTTGATGTAAAGTGAGAACACAACTTTGATTTTTTTATGGAAAATATAATTTAAAGCTTACTTTATGTATTGTTTGATATCTTACAGATCCCTACCTTTCATTCAATGTTTATATTTATGAATTTGTTGCACTTTTAAACACTTTGTCTAGCAGTTTAACATTGTGAATTCTTGCTGAGGACAGGTTAAGTTACATGTGCTTCCAAGTATAGAACATGCATTTAAAAAATTCTAATTAAATTATTGAAAAAAATAGAATAAATACAATTAATACTCATTTCCTTTAAAGGTGCAATATGTAACAATTTTCATGTAATATTCGCCTTTTTTTTGCCAATGTGTGAACGTGTGCTTGTGACGCAGCTTAAAAAATGAGCCCTTCCCGGACTTCCTAGGTTGCCTATTAAAGCCTGTAGACTGATTTTCATGCGAAGGGAGCGGGTCACTTTTGCGGGGAAAATCCAAAGGATGTGACGTTTATGCGCGCTCCCGAGAGCCTTGCCTCAGTGTTTCTCTTCCGCTATTCAACAGCGACAACAAACTAGGTAATGTTATCTTAGAGATGGAATCCAGCAAACATCCGGCTCCCAGCACAACACCGACTCCTACACAAACTAAGCCAAAAAAAAAATAAAAAATTATCTACTGAATCCCGTCTGGCTAAGCGGGAACGTGTTTGTGGTCGAGCAAAAACTAGAGTGAACATCGGCAGGGCATTTGATTCCTGGAGGGACCTTCGTTCGGTTTTGGGGATCAAAACTGACCCTGAATTGGCGTTCTTCTTATTGGACAGGTAAGCTTACATAACTGCAAAGCATGTGAAATATAGTGGATTGATCTTGCCTGCACAGTAACTGTCATAATCAATGTTAATCTGTAATTATTCAGCAAGGTAAACTACAATAACACATGAAATGAATGCTAGACAATGTTCAAGATAATGCAAAAAGACCCATTCATTAGTGTAATGTAACTTGGTTATACAGAAAATATATACATTCTATTATTATAAAACAATAGTGCATCGATATATCAAAATGACAGTTGTGATGGAATCACATCAATACTGAATTGTGTCAACATACTTATAATGTACAGTTTATTTTATAATCAGCTACTGTCATCATCCACCAAATTTAGCTAACAGCTATTGATAAAGCTGGCTAGCTTGCTAATGCCGACATAGGCTATCGTATAAATGCAGTCAATGTATCATGCAAAGAAAAGTGATTACTTCGAACTGCAGTCTTGCATAGTCAGACCTATATCAACACTTTGTTTCAGCCCTGTTCCAGCACTGGAGAGTCAAATATAATATACAGTCTCAAAGTTTGTAGTAAAACAATCATAACTGTGTAATTCTAATTTAGCTACCTCATCTGTCAGCATGATGCCGGTGAATCACGTTGTCTCTTTGTATGTTATGTCATTGTTTTGGACGCTTGCTCAATCACGTCCCTATGGAGTGTGTGCACGAGCGCGAGCACGAGCAACAGGTAGCTGGCTGCAGTTCCCTTAACGGCCACAAGTGTCTTTAATAACAAGGGTTTCTGAATCTTACATACTGCACCTTTAAATTTAAATTTTTCACTTTTTTTTTATTATTATTATTATTACTTTCTTGACTTTTAACATAAAAGGGACTTTTATGTGCTGTAGGACATGTTTTGTCCCTTATCTCAAGAATCAGTGAAATATTCTGTTGGATTTAGCCACAAAACCTTTCAAATTTTCTCAAATTTACCCAGATAAGCATTTAACAAACATTTATTCACCACTAAATTTATGTTTGTCCAGTTAGTCTAAACCAGACGAATAACAGTGGAACATAAACAGTCTCACCCACACATTCAGTTGGTACGTTCATTATCCATAGATAGTGTTTTGTCAGAGCACAGTCAGCTGAGTAATCCAAACACAGACCTGTATGTCTGTCTGCCTGTCTCAGATTCACTCTCACTCTATTCCTGTCTGCCTTTTTCTCTATTCCTGTCTATCTCTCAATCATCATGAATGGCTCTGTTAAGCTCACCCCATTCCTGTCTGTCTCTCTCTAGTCATTCTCTCTACCAGTGTTGGGGAATCTACTTTGGAACTGTAGTTTCCCAAGTGTAATGCTCCTGTTCTACCAGCTCCATTCGGGACTCGAACTGGCGTCTCCGGCATGGGAGGCGGGTGCGCTAACAAGGAGACTAAAGGCTGCAGCCTCTAGCGTCAGTCGCTAGTGCACCTCTAGCAGTCAGGAGAGTGAGGTTTATACACATTGCACAGCTATCTATCAGCTGGCTGCCATTACACTCACCCCCTAAACCTCACTCCCATCTGGGTCACGGCACCATTGTAACACTCCTGTTCTACCCACTCCATGTGGGACTTGAACCAACATCTCTGGCATGGGAGGCGGGTGCGCTAACAAGGAGGCGAAATGCTACAGCCTCTAGCGACAGTCGCTTGTGCACATCTTGAGGTCAGGAGAGTGAGGTTTATACACATTGCACAGCTATCTATCAGCTGGCTACCATTACACAAGCTACAATCTAATCTTAACTTAAAGTAGTTAAACTATAATCAAGCTATAATTTCACTTGTTAAAAATGTAATCAGAGTGACAGTTATAGCTTCTACAATATTAACAATGGTTAATGATACTACACTATTACTGGAGTAAAACCATGTTTAATTTGTATCAAAACCATTGTTTCTGCCAAAAAACATAGTTACTAATGTCATAGTTATTACAATATTACTGTTGTAAAACCATGGTTAATTTTCATAAGGGTAAAACAAACAGGGAGACAACATTATATTGAACATACATTTATACCTAATATGCACTAATATGCATTAATAAAATTAGAAAACATTCTATTTTATATAACTGAATAGAAATATAATGATAAACAGCAGCAACAAAATATGTAGCTTTGAAAAAGATTGCAAAGTCCCTTTTAAGGGATAGTTCACCCAAAAATGAAAATTCTCTAATCATTTGCTCACCCTCATGCCATCCCTGATGTGTATGACTTTCTTCTGCAGAACACAAACAAAGATTTTTGTAGGTCCACACAAAGCAAGTGAATGGGTGCCAACATTTCGAAGCTCCAAAATGCACATAAACACAGTAAAAAAGTAATCCATCAGACTCCAGTTGTTAAATCCATATCAGAAGTGAAATGATAGGTGTGGGTGAGAAACAAATCAATATTTAAGTCAGTTTTTACCATAAAATTTCCTCCCTGCCCAGTAGGTGGCGATATGCACAAAGAATGCAAATCACCAAAAAAAAGAAAAAATTCGATTAAAATTAAATTAAAATTAAAAAATAAATAAAAGTGAAAGTGAAAGTGAAAGTGGAGAGTGATAGTAAAAAAAAGGACTTAATTATTCAACTGTTGGACCTACAAAGCTGAAATATTCTTCTAAATATCTTTGTTTGTGTTCAGCAGAAGAAAAAAAGTCATACACATCTGAGATGGCATGAAGGTGAGTAAATGATGAGAGAATTTTTATTTTTGGGTGAATTATACCTTTAAGACAGCACGAGGCTCAATTAAATCAGTGAATAATTTATGTAGACTAGTTCATTTCCATTGTCCAAAAGAACTGACTCACAAAGTAAATCAAAGTTTCCAGTGCTAAATATAAGGTAATTTTTTGTTTTAACTGGTTAATTTACATGAAATGTCCGAAAAAACTGATTCACTTAAAGTTGCAGTATGTAAGATTCAGAAACCCTTGTTATTAATGACATCTGTGGCCATTAGGTGAACTGCAGCCAGCTACCTATTGCTCATGCTCGTGCTCGTGCACACACTCCATAGGGATGCGAGGGAGTGTGAACCAGCATTGGCCAAAACAATGATGTAACATACAATGAGACTGAACGTGATCCACCGGCATCATGCTGACAGATGAGGTACGTAGCATAATTAAAATTACACATTTATGATTGTTTTACTACAAACTTTGAGACTAAACTAAATCTACTTATCAGCTAACATAGCATACTAATACACACATACAGCTACATATTACCGCACTATACCAGACAGTTCACTGTTGCACTGCACTGTTATGTTGCACTATTGTATGTTTTGTATGTCATATGTTGTACTATGATCAAGAAACCAGCGTATTTGCTTAAATTTATCCTGTATACCTGACTTTTAGTATAAAGAGAAGATTGTTGAAATTATTTTAAAGTTACGAAGCAAGGTGGCTTGCAATTCGTCAGTGTTAGCAGGCAAGATCAAGTTAGCTAAAATTACACAGATCAATCCTTATGGCACTATATTTCACATGCTTCGCAATTATGTAAGCTTACCTGTCCAATAAGAAGAACGGCAATTCAGGCTCGGTTTTGATCCCCAAAACCTAACGAAGGTCCCTCCAGGAATCAAATGCCCAGCCAATGTTCACTCTAGTTTTCACTCGACCACGATCACGTTCCCGCTTAGCCAGACGGAATTTAGTAGAAGGCTCTCGGGAGCGTGCATAAATGTCACATTCTTTGGATTTTCACGGCAAAACCGACCTGCTCCCTTCGCATGAATATCAGTCTACAGGCTTTAATAGACAACCTAGGAAGTCCAGGAAGGGCTCATTTTTTAAGTTGCATTACAAGCCGTTCACACATTGGCAAAAAAAAAAAAAAAAAAGGCGAATATTACATGAAAATTGTTACATACTGCACTTTTAAATAATTTGTTTTTTTCAGCTCTACATGAAAGAGGATGGTTATATGAGCAGGTTTGATTACTGCCTGGACTTCACTGCTGTGTTAGCAGCACAATGTGACAAATGGAGCGTTTTATGATGCAACAGCGCTACTCGTTGTAAAATGTAGCTTGTTACTGGAAAATGCTACACTTTTGTAAAAATAGTTAAGCTACTGTCACACTACTGAAATATGTAGTGAAATTAGTAGTGTCACTTTCAGTTAACTATCTCCCAACACTGCTCTCCACACAGCTTCAACTTTTACTTGAAAAAAGAGTAACCAAATTCCACTGAGTATAAATGTGAATCTAAAATTGCACACCCTGGAGATACACCAAAATATTCCCATCGTTCTCGCTCACAGCCTCTCTGTCTCACGTTTTTTCTATTAGCTATGTTTTGTTAACAACGCCTTAATTCCAATCATAGGCAGTGAGCTCAACTCTCTTGAGTCCAGAACCGCAGTGCGATGGCACCTCAGGGCTAGAGAGCTCAACTGTAACTTTAGTGAGGAACTAACCACATTCGGACTGCACTAACTAATGAGTATTTATGATTCAGAATCCAGCAGGGGTTTTGGATCCTCTTCGGAGGAAGGAATGGAGAGGCTTATTCAGACTGTGTTAGATGTAGCTCAGGGGAAAAGCACATGCTTTATTTCTGCATTCCAAATATTTGTATGCAGTTCTACTGTGATTTATAATTTAGATGCCCAGTGTCCAGTGAACAGAGATGGAATGACCACAGATAAAACATTCAGTTCTTTCCATTGGAAAGAAAAAACACAAAGGAGATCTCTTTAATAACTCAATTGTTTCTTCTAGACAGCAATGAGACTAAACTAACAGCAAATGGAACCATTTTGTTACAATTCTTGCATCTTAGATTATTCTCCAAAGTAAAACACTCCAGTGTTCTCACATCTGTCTCCTTTAGAAATTCAGAAGAGATCTCAAGAATGTCTCAAACTGTGCTCTGATTTGCCAAGATGCCGATGTCTGCAAGTAAAAGTCAGATATTTCAATATGACTTCCAGGATTCCTCATCAAATCCTTCCAGATCCAAATTATCTAAGCTATGATGTCCACATTTATTTCATGGCTCTATTTTTTCACTGTATGACAAAAATGGTCTCAATCATTTATTTATATTTTTATTTATCCTAAATAAAACAATGGAGACAAAGTTCATATTCAAAGGTGAATTGTTTGAATTTGCTGGAATTACACACTTCATCTTTATATAATTGAGAACTCCGGCGTAGCTTTATATCACATTCACATTTTGGCATATTAAAACCTCA
Organism: Myxocyprinus asiaticus; assembly: GCF_019703515.2. Lineage (NCBI taxonomy): Eukaryota > Metazoa > Chordata > Actinopteri > Cypriniformes > Catostomidae > Myxocyprinus > Myxocyprinus asiaticus. Next base: position 48,016,064 of record NC_059348.1, on the reverse strand, counting down.
CGCTTTATGACACATCAAGCCAGGTTTGATTTCAAATATTACATTTTTGGAAGATGCAATTTGCACCCTGGTGCAAATAATGATTCCCCGTCTCCCTGCTTTCTCTCTATCCTCTTCCCCCCCAGGCTGGTGAATCTGATGCTACAGGTGTGGGTGTAAAGCCTGGGTCGGTCTGCTGGACACTTCCAGGACTGATGCCCAGTAATGGAGGAGCTGGTTCGGGTCCCCGAGGTGCCACAGGCTGTCCCTGGTCAAGCCAGGATGTACCAGAGATCCGTGAGTAATAAGGGGGGTACATATCAAGCCTTGGTGGATTTGGGTTATAACCAAACCTCCATCCACCAATACTTGGTTCAAGGCGAGGTTTTGGGTATGAACCGCCAGGTGAAGGTGAGGTGTGTACATGGGCATATTCACGATTACCCTCTAGTGGCTGTCATAATTCAGTTTCGGGGACAAAAGCATATTGTTGAGGCTGTGGTTAGTCCCCACCTCTCCCATCAACTAATTTTGTGTACCAATTGGCCAGCGTTTAAAACACTATTGAGGGTAATATGTGTGGATGGGTCCTGCAACAAAGTGGCTCAGTGTGGGGTTTGCAATGTGTTGGCTGGGGAGGCGTTGCCGGGGCCATCAGCACCGACTCTCTGTCAGGAAGACACAAGGGAAAGGGAGGGTTTGGATTCCCCACCCCTCCATGGATTTCCTTCAGGGGATATCCCTCTGGATCAAGCATGATACGAAACCCTTAAGCACGCCTTTGCCCAAGTAAAAGTGATTGATGGTCAATGGCTCCAGCCTGGCATTGCGCTCTTGTACCCATATTTTTTATCATGAAAGATAGGTTGTATTGCATGATGCAGGACATGCAGACAAAAGAAGATACAACCCAGTTGTTAGTGCAAATGAGCCTTCAGGAAATGTTATTTCAGGCAGCTCATTATAATCTGATGGCAGGTCACTTAGGGCAAGAGAAATACTGAACCGTCTCATGGCCCATTTCTATTGGCCAGGTATTCGCGGGGATGTTCACAGGTGGTGTGCGACATGCCGCGAATGTCAGCTGGTGAATCCGGTGGCCACACCAAAAGTGCCATTGTGCCCTCTTCCATTAATCGAGGTCCCCTTCGAGCAAATTGTTATGGACCTCTTTGGGCCATTGGAACGGACTGCACATAGACATCGCTTTGTATTGGTCCTGGTTGACTATGCAACACAATATCCAGAAGCGGTGCCTTCATGAGACATCCTCACTTATCAAGGCACTACTTTTATGTCATGCACCCTTCGTGAACTTCGCAAACAGAGGCTTAGTAAAATGATTTAATCAAACCTGAAAAACTCGAAAGTTCGTGCACAATGACGCTCGGAATTGGGATATGTGGCTCGAATCCCTATTATTTGCAGGTTGAGAGGTCCCGCAAGCCTCCACAGGGTTTTCCCCATTTGAATTACTTTATGGGCACCAGCCGCGTGGCACACATGACATCCAAAAGGAAAACTGGGAGGAAGGACCTTTGAATAGTAAAAACAAAATTCAGTACATTCTTGACCTGAGAGCAAAACTCCACACATTGGGGCAGCTAACACAGGAGAGTTTGCTCCAGGCTCAGGAACGTCAATCCTGACTGTATAATATGGGTGCTCGGCTATGGGAGTTTGCACCGGGAGATAAAGTCCTTGTATTGCTACCCACACCAATTACTCGCCAAGTGGCAAGGGCCCTTTGAGGTCACACGGAAAGTTGGGGAGATCGACTATGAGGTGAAACGAATAGATAGAGGTGGAGCATGTCAGATATACCACCTCAACCTCCTAAACCCATGGAGAAAGGCAGTCCGTGTGACTTGGGCAACAGTCATTCTGGAGAGGGAGGAGCACGGACCGGAGTTGAATTTAAAAGTCAGTCAAATCACTCCGGTTACTTGCGGAGACCACCCTCACCAGCCCATATCACGGAGGTGGCCAGGTTGCAGAGAGAATTCTCGGACGTGTTCTTGTCTCTCCCTGGTCGCACTAATCTCATAGAGCACCACATTGAAACAACCCCAGGGGTAGTGGTATGCAGTCATCCCTTCTGGTTGCCCGATTACAAGAAACAGGTGGTTATGGAAGAATTGAAGGCCATGCTCGATTTGGGGGTAATAGAAGAATCACACAGTTACTGGGCCAGCCACCAGGCTGGTTCTGGTTCTCTGGTTCTGGTTCCGAAGAGCGACAGCTTGGTCCAGTTCTGTGTGGATTATAGAAAAGTCAATGCTGTGAGTACACAATGCCTCGGATTGAGGAACTGTTCGATCGGTTATTTATTCGATTTGATGAAGGGATATTGGCAGATCCCCTTAACTCTCATGTCCTGTGAAAAAACTGCGTTTTCCACACCGTTCGGTTTACACCAATTCGTGACCCTTCCATTCAGTTTGTTCTGGGACCCAGCTACATTCAAGCGACTCATGGACAAAATTCTCAGACCCCATGCTGCTATGCCGCTGCCTATCTGGGTGACATCATTATTTACAGTGAGGATTGGCAGCGGCACCTTCAGAATCTGAGGGCTGTCCTGAGATTGTTGAAGTGGGTGGGACTCACGTCCAACCCGAAGAATTGCTCAATTGAGGTACGCTATCTGGGCTTCCACTTGGGTCATGGGAAGGTACGGCCCCAAATTGATAAAACCGCAGCAATTGCGGCCTGCCCGAGACCTAAGACCAAAAAGGAGGTGAGACAGTTCTTGGGGCTGGCTGGCTATTATCGTAGGTTTGTACCTAATTATTTGGATGTCACCAGCTCGCTGACTGATCTCACTAAAAAGGGAGCACCAGACCTGGTCCATTGGACGGAGCCGTGTTAACAGGCTTTGATGCAAGTGAAAGCTGCACTCTGTGGCGGACTGCTCTTACACTCCCCGACTTCTTTCTCCCTTTTATTTTGCAGACAGATGCATTGGACAGGGGATTGGGAGCAGTGCTGTCCCAGATGGTGGAGGGGGAGGAGCACCCCGTGCTGTACATTAGTCAGAAGCTCTCGGTGAGAGAGACTAAGTACAGCATTATAGATAAAGAGTGTTTGGCCATCAAGTAGATGGTCCTCACCCTCCGGTACTATCTGTTAGGTCAGGCTTTCACCATCTGTTCAGACCATGCCCCGTACCAGTGGCTCCATCACATGAAGAATGCCAACGCGCGGATCACCAGTTGGTATCTGGCACTTCAGCTTTTTAAGTTCGAGGTGGCGCAGATGGCTATCGCAGATTTCCTCTCTAGAAATGGGGGGGAGTGGGTGACAGGCCGGATGGCTCCCCGGCCTGAGTCGGGTGGTGGGGGAATGTGGAGACAGGGGCATGGTTGAGCGATGCTCTGTGGAGAGTGAGGCCGGGAGAGGAAAACAAGTAAGGATTGCCACCTGTGGGGAATGATCTCTAACAGGTGTTTTGTGTTGCAGTAAGAGTGGGAGAGAGATAAGAGCAGCCCAGAGCCACAGATGAAAGGACAAGAGGGACCTGAGTCCTACTGCCATGCTGACTGCACTTTTAGAGAGTGCTACTTTATGTTTGAATATTAGAACACTGAATTTTGTTTTGTGTTGTGTGTAAGCTGACAAGCGTCATGAAATAAAAGACACTGATCTGTTTAAGCTGGTCTACACTTCCTCATTCCCTGAGATTGACAAGGAACTTGTCACACACCCATATTTAAATACTAACATACAGTATATGGACATCACTACAGTGTGTACTGTGTTTATTTAGAGTCCCACAGGCACACTACGTTAACCCCTACACCTAAACCTAACCTTAACCTTCCCTTAGTTAAAAATAACCATGGTTTTACTATAGTAACCATAGTTTCACCATGGTATTTTGTTGTAAATTTACAGTAACCACAAAAATAACCATGGTTACTATATTACCATATTATGGTAGTAAAACCAGGGTTAATTGCATTACAACTATGGTTTCTAAAAAAAAAAAAAAAAACAACATTTACTACAATATTACTATAGTAATAGAGTGATGCAATCAACAAACATGGCCGCGGGAACGAGTGCGATCAACAGACCCCGCCTCTGGATCAAACCCTTCTCTGCACTCCCAGACATTCAACATTTATATTCATTTTAATCTATTATGTTAAGTAGTATTAAAGGATATATTAAGAATGGAAACAGGAAATCGGATGTGAAAAGAGTGGGATAAAAGGCAGAATTGAACTGGGGTCACTGGGACAACACACATTCACACTGTCTTTACACCCAACACCACTGCACTGGTGGTCCAGGAGCACGACCTTTGGCACAACCTGGTCGAGATAGAGAGGCTAACAAGGCACATTTCCTTGACGCCCCCATTTCCCAGGTTGCCCTGTTTGGTGACACCGTTGTGGACTTTGCCCAGCAGTTCTCGGCAGTGAAGCAGCAGACGGAGGCTATTCAACACATCCTGCCCCGGCGCAGCTCAAGACCCCACACCCCGTCTGCTCGTCACCAAGGGCGTCCTCCTGCAGCATCAGCAATGGCTCCACCGCAGCCCACCCCCGTGGCCCGGCCCCAGATTGGAGCCCACCTCAGCAAGCAGATGCCACCCATCTCATGGCCGGCCGCCAAGAACCCAAGAAAGGCTTTGAAGCGCCCCTGAGATGGGCGACCCAGGGATGAGGAGACCCGCTTCTATGGAGCTGGTAGACAGACCACTCCATCTCCCGGTGGAGGGCCGGGAGGAGAATCTTTTGTTTCATATTTCGCCGCATGCCCAAGAGGCTGCGGTACCCACAACTTAAACAAAAGAGTGGTTTTCTTGTTCCCTGGGTCACATGTCAGGTGCGCACGGCCGTCGTCACGACCGCCGTCCACCATCCCATTTTGGCAGGTTTGGCGCTCCAGCGGCGGACCCCCCGCCCCTGTGCGCCCAGCTGTGGCACAAACATGCCCACACAGGGTTGGTTCCGACGGACTGCAGGGACCATATTCCTCCACCCCCCTCCTCGACCAATCTTATGGTGAGCGTCAGGAGCCAGGTAAGTGCTTCGGTGACTCTAGACTCAGCATGGCCACGGGGTTCGAGCCCCCTCGATGTGGCGCCTCAGGCTCCGCCCCACCGCAAGGCCCCACCTGCCGGTATGAAGAAGGGGTTTTACAGCCCCTACTTCATCATACCGAAGAAAGGCAGTGGGTTGCGGCCAACCTTGGACCTGCAAGTACTGAACCGGGCCTTGCACAGACTCCCGTTCAAGATGCTGATGCAAAAACGCATTTTAGCAAGCGTCCGGCATCAAGACTGGTTTGCGGCGGTAGACCCGAAGGACGCGTACTTCCACGTCTCGGTCTTACCTCAACACAGACCCTTCCTGTGGTTTGCTTTCGAGGGCCGGGCATACCAGTACAAGGTCCTCCCCTTCGGCCTGTTCTTGTCCCCTCACGTCTTCATGCAGGTCGCAGAGGCAGCCCTTGCTGCGCTAAGGGAAGTGGGCGTCCACATCCTCAATTATCTCGATGACTGGCTAATCCTAGCTCACTCTCAGGATGTGTTGTGTGAGCACAGGAACCTGGTGCTCATGCACCTCAGCCAACTGGGGCTTCGGGTCAACTGGGAAATGAGCAAGCTCTCCCCGGTTCAGAGCATCTCTTATCTCATCTCAATGATGGCGCGCCTCACGAACGAGCGTGCACAATTGATGCTGAACTGTCTGAAGGCATTCAGACAGAAGACAGCGGTTCCACTGAAACTTTTTCAGAGGCTCCTGGGGCATATGGCATCCTCAGCGGTGGCCAAACCGCTCAGGTTGATGCATATGAGACCGCTTCAGCACTGGCTTCAGACTCGAGTCCCAAGATGGGCATGGTGCCGTGGGACACATCGTGCGGTCATCACGCCTATCTGTCACCGCCTCTTCAGCCCTTGGACCGACCTTGCATTTCTATGGGCAGGGGTTCCCCTAGAGGTCTCCAGGCACACCGTGGTAACGACGGATGCCTCCAAGACTGGCTGGGGTGCCGTATGCAATGGGCACACAGCCGTCGGCTCCTGGACTGGCCCGCGGCTGCGTTGGCACATCAACTGCCTTGAGTTGTTGGCTACTGCTCACCCTGTGGAGGTTCCGGCCATTGATCCAGGGCAAGCACGTGTTGGTCCGGACAGACAACACAGCGATGGTAGCGTACATCAACCATCAAGGCGGTCTACGCTCCCGTTGCAGGTCACAACTCACCCGCCGTCTCCTCCTTTGGAGTCAGCAGCGCCTCAAGTCGCTGCGAGCCACTCATATCCCGGGCGACCTCAACACCGCAGCGGACATGCTGTCACAACAAGTTACACTCAGGGGAGAGTGGAGACTCCACCCCCAGGTGGTCCAGCTGATTTTGAGTCGATTCGGTCGAGCACAGGTAGACCTGTTTTCTTCTGTGCTGGCACACAGCTGGCCCCTGGGACTATGCAAATACGTGTTTCCCCCAGTGAGCCTACTTGCACAGCCCCGTTGCAAGGTCAGGGAGGACGAGGAGCAGGTCATCCTAGTTGCACCCTACTGGCCCACCCAGACTTGGTTCTCGGACCTCACGCTCCTAGAAGGGCGGCTGTCCCCCTCCACCTTGAAGGTGTATGTAGCTGTCATTTCGGCACATCGTGAAGCAGTGGATGGTAAGTATTTGGGGAAGCGTGACTTGATCATCAGGTTCCTGAGAGGCTCTAGGAGGTTGAATCCCTCCAGACCGCACCTCATCCCCTCGTGGGACCTCTCTGTAGTCCTTTGGGTTCTATGGGGAGCTCCCTCTGAGCCCCTGGAATCATTTGATATTAAGGCACTCTCTTTGAAGACTCCCTTCTGACTGTGCTCACTTCCATCAAGAGGGTAGGGGACCTGCAGGCATTCTCTGTCAGTGAATTGTGCCTGGATTTTTATCCTGGTTACTCTCACATGATCCTGAGACCCCAACCGGGCTATGTGCCCAAGGTTTCCATGACCCCTTTTAGGGATCAGGTGGTGAACCTGCAAGCACTTCCCCAGGAGGAGGCAGACCCAGCCTTGGCGTTGCTGTGTCCAGTGCGTGCATTACGCATCTATTTGGATCGCATGCAGAGCTTTAGAAGCTCCGAGCAGCTCTTTGACTGCTTTGGTGGACAGCGGAAAGGAAGCGCTGTCTCCAAACAGAGGATTACCCACTGGGTCATTGATGCCATCGTGATGGCATATCACGCTCAGGACGTGCCGCCCCCCCGTGGGGTTACGAGCCCACTCTACTAGGAGTGTAGTGGCCTCCTGGGCCCTGACCAGTGGCGCCTCTTTGGCAGACATCTGCAGAGCAGCGGGCTGGGCAACACCCAACACCTTTGCTAAGTTCTACAATCTCTGGGTTGAGCTGATTTCATCCCGTGTGTTGTCAGGTATGAGCAGGTAAGTTCTGGGACAGCTGGCCAGGTGTACCGCTTGCGCATAGCACCTTTCCCCTCCCTTGAGGTGAAGACGTGCGCTTTTGACTCCCAGTCGTTTTCACAAGCTGTGATACCTGGATGACTTTCCTCCTTAGCCCTGTGGCAGACGAGTTTGCAGAGAAACTCGCTGCCAGCCCGGTATGTGTGCTAATTAGGCCCTGTACTGGGGTAGGTGCTCCACATGTGCTAGTTCCCCGTAGGTGACCCATGTGATATCTTCCGCTAAATCGTTTCCCTGTCGGTAAACTGCGTCTTCCTTGGCAGAGGCCCCTCTGCCCCCAGTCACCATGTTTGTAGAAACTCCTCCCCCCTCAGGTAGGACCTACCATGCGACTTCTCCACATGACATACTTCCGACAAGACTCGGTAAGACCATGTGACGTATTTCCACTCAAAATACCCTCCCCCCCTTCTCTGGGCAGGGTGTGGTCACCACGGTGTCTTCCCCATGGTAGTGACACCTTCCTGACGTAGACATTTATTGGTTAACAAATTCCACTCTTTTTGGGGAGAAAAAAGAGGAAAAGAGGCCACGGCTGGGCTAGCCTGTCCTTATTTGTTGGGCAGTCGACTTGTTCCTGAAGGACCGTTCGGCACTCATAAGAGCATTGGGGGAGGTTACGTGACGGCCTGGTGCACTGGCTATGAGGCGCACAGCTGTCTGCCCATCTTGCACCGCCAGTCCACGTAACACAGTTCAGCTAGTTGTGGCGTTTTGTATAGGGACCCCTAGTGTCACTACATCGACACAACGTCGAGTGAGTGACAGATAGGGAATGTCCTGGTTACTTTTGAAACCTCCGTTCCCTGATGGAGGGAATGAGACGTTGTGTCCCTCTTGCCACATCACTGAACTACCCGCTGAAATGGCCGGGACCTTGTCTCGGCTCCTCAGCACAAAACCTTAAAGAGTGGTTGCATACCAGCTCCTTTTATACCCGTATGTCCGGGGGAGTGGCATGCAAATTCCACTCGCCAATTCCCATTGGCCTAGAGTGACCCCTAGTGTCACTACTTTGACACAATGTCTCATTCCCTCCATCAGGGAACGGAGGTTACGAAAGTAACCAGGACGATTCCTTTAAACCCTGAGTTATGAAAGAGCAACCTCAGAGCAATTATATTTTCCTTTAGGCCTTCATCAGAGAGTGATGAGTTCATGAGTGAAGCAGACTGTACTAGAAGTCTGTACAACTAAAGTTCTGCGTTCCAGAGAATGGTAGAATGGAGCTGAGATAATCATATAAACATGCACACAAACTTTAGCATTTATTTTTTCCTTCATTATTGTCTCACACACACTCTCCAGTGACTGGAGGGGTGAAGTTTTAAATCATATCTGAGCATATGGGGGCCAAATGGAAATAAACATGGATTGTGATGTGATGCATTCAGAGAGCCGGATAATAAAGGTCGATCCCACAGGAATGTGAGCATATTCTGAAGTTTATTAAATGAAAACAGACAGAGGCATTGAAGGAACTACTGCATGACTGAAAGAGGAAGGGCTGAGTGTGTTTGATCCTCACTGTATCTGTCTGTATCTCTGGCATGCAGACGGTAAGTAACTAACAGGAGTGGCCCTGGTCTGTTTTGCTCAATATCATTTACCCTAACGCATATGCGTGTCAAAAATGTCCCAGCATCTAGATTTTAGGACATAATTTTTAGCTTGAAGTCAACTTTTGATCTGCCACTCCAGGTATTCCTTAATTAGTGTGTCTTCTATAATGTGAGGTAACTTTATTTAATTGTTTTACATTTAGTTGAAAAGTTTTAAATTATAAAATAATTTGCATCACTACCACTAGAATGCATATGTGGGTCCTATTTAACCCATATGGGATTCCATCAGTGGCGATTTCTCAGGGCCATCAAAGCCTTTTCTGCTGGCTTAACATGCCTAATAAATAAATATTGTTTCATCCTTTCTCATTGACCTTTTTGCCTCTGTATTTTCAATCGCTTTCCACTCCTAATTCATCTACAAACGAATAGCAAAAAACAAAAAGTTTATCAAATCAGAATTTATTTCTCAATGCTTACAAGCAAAGTGAGACAACTTTTTCACAAATCGCATGCCCGAAGCCAAAGCAGCGTGTGAGTCTGAGCTCCATCCCGTCAGGCCTTCAGAATTTCCGCAGAATCCCTCAACACTGCAGTGAATAGGCATCTAAAGTCAGATTATCAGAGTCATCAGCCAATCAGATTGATCCCAGTCCAGGCCTTCTAGCTGGTCTTTAGTGAAGCAATCACGCTTTAAGTGATGTACATCATTTGAAAGCGGAGAGTGCAAGATCTTGCTTACGAGTCGGCTGTCATCACTGCTGTCATCACCATTGAGAAAGAGATCCTTATGGATTTAAAAACCTGAGATGTTCTGCATGATCATGCAATTGATTAATTAAACAGGAAATGAGGGCTGATTTTCACTTCAAGCTAATTGGTAAGTGCTTTATGCATCGTTATAGCAACATCAGGAGTTTTCTAAATGTAAATTAGGCTGCTTGAGCATTCAGTGTCAGATCTAGTTTTGAAAAGTAACTGTGTACCCTGACGAAATAAAATTTATTGCAAGCAAAAATTTAAATCGCAAATATTATTAGAGAACTTTTTCTTGGTATTTTACCTTCTTGGTTCTGGCTTTCGTGCCTGGACATGTTTTTAAAATGTCAATTGGTATTATTAGTTGACTGCCACGTAATGTGTGTCTTATTCATTGTGAAACTGTGTTTTCTTAATGGCATGAATCGCACTGAAGGCCTAGACTTAAAATGCACTGGCCACGGCTGGATTCCATGTATTTAAAACTGGTATTATTGTTGCAATACATTGATTGTTTTCAGTTTCCATCTGTTATGTAATTAAATATATGTTACATACCATGTTCATATTTATGTGTAGTAAGTAAGTGTAGAAGGTTGTCATTCAGCTGATGCTTATATACAAAGTGCTTGACATTATACCTACTGTATAACAGGGACAATCCACATGGAGCAACCTGAGGTTAGATGCCTAGACCACTGCAAGGGCACTATGGTCATAGCTCCTGGAGCACTTAATGTGTTTAAACCTGCAACTTTTCTTTTTTTTCAGTACACTTGACCACTCCAAACAACAAATATAGCTACATAGTGCAAAATAGAAATATAGTGTCATTTGGCAATATAGAGTACATTAGTGTGTAATTTTACAAGTTTATCAGAATTTCTTTTTTGTTTGTAATTTTTTTTTATCCTAGTTCATTGTACTTATATGTATGTGTTTGTGTGGGTGGAGTTGTTGAGACATTTCACATTTTACCATCACAAATGGAATTTTTTTGTTTTGTTTATAAATTTCTGTTATACAGCCTTTTTACACTTTGTCCCAAAACTTCTACTCCATTTTCAATGTGTCTGAAACTTCAGAATTGAATAAAATGTATAGCAAATATTTTAAACATTTAATTACAAAAAATATAATGTTATTTATTTTTGTATTGTTTTATAAAGAATAGGCATCTAGATTTCATCTGGGTCTTTTTTGACCCACATATGAATTTAAGGGGGGAGAAATTACAAATGCATTCTAGGGTTAAAGGTGTTTGCTAAGGCAAGCATCACTAATACCATAGAGCGCAACAGTCTGGTTCCGAAAATAAAAATCCCATTTATTTTCTCCATAGATTAATTGATTTTTAATGATTACTTATAAACTGTTTAAGACAGACCAACTGTGAGCTCTGGGGCTGTTAACAGGTTGAATACATATGCTCCAGTTAAAGCCATCAATGTGCATTATTTCATTTTCAGAACAAAAATAAATAAATAATTGTTTAATTGCAGAATTCCTTGTGAAGAACTACACTACCTATGATCCTGAGGGGGAAAATCGACCAATCAGAAAATCGTGGGAAAAGCACTCTGCAGTGACACAATCGAGTCAATCTCCCTCCACTACTGAAATAATTATGTATTTGTATATACCTGAATATTCTGCAATATACTTACAATATATTGTTTCTATATGTATAATTACTAACTTTAATTAAATTACTGTCATTAGCAATGCTTTATTGGGTTGTAGTTCATTCCCTCTTGAAAACGTTAAGTACGCAGTCTCATACCTTTAACTTTTTTTTTTTCAATTTTCAAACACTTTTTTACAAATATTTTTATTTTATTCTTTTTACCCAATGGGAAAAATACTTCGGGACACACAGCCGCTGAAAAAGTCGGCAGGCACTGTTGCGGAGAAAATAAGGAAGGAAGGAAAGAAATCTACATCTCTTTCAGGATCAACAAAGCATTAAACATGCAAAGAAAACTGACTATTTTTCTCCTCGGATTGATAATACCATCTAATGTATGAAAATGTATTTTGACTGATGACTGAAAAGTGTCTCTGAGCTACTTTCTGAACTCTTCCTACAAGCCCTCTGGTGTTTCCTTCTCATAACTTCTCATCAAATAGTTCATGTGAGAAATGTCTCACATATACATACAGATGGAATAATCCCCAGGGAACCTCAGAAATTGAGTTAAAGAGCTTATTTTTCATACTGACTCCTCAGCCAGTGAAGGGGTCTTGAATGACATAATGACCTCAGAAATTGTAAGGACCTGTTTTTGGAGATTGCTCACTAAACCGGCTCAACTGGGCCTTTCTGTGTGGAGTTTGCATGTTCTCCCTGTGTTTGCATGGGTTTTCTCCGGGTGATCCAGTTTCCCCCACAAGTCCAAAAACATGCAGGTTAAGTGAATTGGAGACTCTAAATTGCCCTGTAGGTGTGAGTGACAGTCCCCCAGCCACTTGGGGTTAAGTTAGGAAGGGCATCTGGTGTAAAACCTGTGCCAGATCAAATATGCGGATCACGGATGGTCCACTGAGGCAACTCTTAATGGGAGCAGCCGAAAGAAGAAGAAGCTGCTCACTAAATAGCAATCAAAGTTGAATATTCTTTCAAATGTTTCTTTTCTGTATTATGTCTTTGAAGTTCTGAATTCCACTCACTGTTTTAGTTAAAAAAGGGATCAGATATCAGTCATTCTCCTTCTGTGGTTTCAGCCACTGGAGTTTTGTAAATTATCCCATTTCTCCCAGTATAAAAGAGCCCATTAAACATGTCTGAATGGTGAGTGTGTACACAGAGTTGTGGAGAGTTGAGAGAAAGAGATCTTTCATCAGAGAAACACAGCTTCTGTCTCTCTTTCCTTCTGTTTCGCTTCTTTCTCTCTATGCCTCTTGCTCTACTTACTCTTCAGCAGCAGCTGATGTTTTTTTGACAGATACAGTGGCAAGAAAAAGTATGTGAACCCTTTGGAATTACTTGCATTTAAGTATAAACATTTCATGTTTATGTTATGTTTTTATACAATGTGCATATAAGAGGCTCTTAAGTTCTGTAATTTTGTTGAAGAAATATGCATAGTGCAGTCATGTATAGATGAGCCTTCGCAATAAGAAATTTTTCCCATCAGCCACTGTTTTCAAAATAAAGAATTTAAAGAATGATTCTTTGTTTTTCCTGCTGTACCGAAACCAAACTGAAACGTGACCCCAAAACCGAGGTATGTACCGAACTGTGAATTTTGTGTACCACTTCATCCCTATTAAACAAGCATGGTGTCCATGGCAGGACATCACAAAGGAAGCCTCTGCTCTCCAACAAAAATATTGCTGTGTGCTTGAAGTTTGCCAAAGACCACCTTGACACTCCACAAAGCTACTGGGAAAATGTTTTATGGACTGATGAAACTAAGATTAAATTGTTTAGGATGAACACACAGCACTATGTATGGTGTAAAAAGGGCACTGCATACAAACATGAAAACATCATCCCAATGGTGAAGTACGGTGGAGGGAGCATCATGATTTGGGGCTGCTTTGCGTCTTCGGGGCCTAGACTGCTTGCCATCATCGAGGGAAAAATTAATTCCCAAGTTTATCAAGGTATCATACAAGATAATATCAGGGTGGCTGTGCTCCAGCTGAAGCTCAGTAGAAGTTGGGTGATGCAGCAGGACAACGATCCTAAACATCCAAGCAAATCCAATACAGAATGGCTTCAATAAAAGAAAATCCACTGTGGTGGTGGGGGCGTGGTCAAGTGCCGGCTTGTGAATGGAGAACGAGATAATCAGATGAGAACGGTAAGGATCATCACCTGTCAATGATTGTCTCTAACAGCTGTTTGTCATTGCAGTGAGAGTTGGAGACGGATTTAAGGTTGAGCCAGATGCCAGTGAGGGAGAGAGAGCTAAACACACCCAGAGACCGTGCTGTTCTTATGAACATTGAGTTCCCGCTGAAAAGCTTGGTTTTTGAGTTAAAATAAAAATACCTTTGAGTTGGATTCACCGTCTCCCGCTTCCTACTTTCACCTCTTTGGGAACCTGTCGCATCCACCTTTTGGAGTGGCCCAGTCAGAGCCCAGACCTTAACCGAATAGAGATGCTATGGAATGACCTCAAGAGAACTGTTCACAAGAGATATCCTAAGAATATGGCTGAGCTGAAACAGTTCTGTAAGGAAGAATGTCCAAAATTCCTTCTGAACATTGTACAGGTCTAATCTGCAGCTACTGGAAATGCTTGGTTATGGTTATTGCTGCCAAAGGAGGATCGACCAGTTCTTAAATCTAAGGGTTCACTTACTTTTTCCACAGCACTGTGAATGTTTAATGGGGCATGTTCAATAAAGACATTAAATGCTATAATTTTTTAGTGAGTTGTTAGCTTAAGCATATTGTGTTTGTCTATACTTGTGACTTTGATGAAGATGAGATCACATCTTTTGAAGGGTGGGCCTCATATGCTTTGAGGCTCTCAAAGATCATAAAATGCATGACACCAGTAGACAGCATGTCAGCATAATCATCTAACAAAAGGACACAAAGAAGCAAAATCTCCTCAGCATAAAAAAAAAAACTCTCCAAAGACCTTGACACCCTGGTAACTTTAACAAAACATAATGAAGTGTCACTCTATCAACCAGAGCCTCTTTGCACAACTGTGTGAGGATGAAGCACACCAAACAGAATCTGCTTCTCAACAGAGGTGCGGCATGCTGACTGACTTTAAGTGAAAAAAAAAGGTTGGGAACCACTGGTCTTGAGAGAATATCAGGAGAAGACAGAGTAGACAACTCTGACTGATGGGAGACGGTTAAAAGACCAGCCTGGACAACCCCCTCTTTCTCCTTTCTGCTCTATGGCTTAAACGTTGTTTGGCATTGAAGTCAATGTCCTTTGGCTTGGCTTGTGGAAGGTTTTTGTCTGTTGGGTCGATATATGGGTGATGGAATGAATAGGTGGAGCCCCAGAAACGAGGCCTCCTGCAAGCTCTCTGAATGCATCACATCATAATCCATGTTTATTTCCGTTTGGCCCCCATATGCTCAGATATGATTTAAAACTTTGATCTCTGTCCCGGAATGTCCAGAGTCTCCCTTGCGGGAGGCCTCGCTTCTGGGGCTCCGCCTGTTCATTCCATCACCCATCTATCGACGCAACAGACAAAGACCTTCCACAAGCCAAGCCAAAGGACATTGACTTCAATGCCAAACAACGCAACATAACTACCTCCAGACTTTCGTTGAAATCTGGTGCTTTCCTTGATATAATTTGAGTAGCCTGATCTCAAATCACAGTGTACTAAATTAAGTTCTCAGGGTTTGTTCAAGGCAAGGTCTATAGACTCCATAAAGTTAATTTTCCATTCATCTCCTGTCAAAGCTCACTTACCAGCCCGTGTGTATGTTTGTTTGTCTATGTGTTAGTTTAGTTGTTTGTTGTAGATTAGTTAATAAAGTCTTGTTTGTATTCAAAGAGAAGTTGACTGTGTATTTGATTAAATTATACTGGTCCCTTGAGATCTGTCAATCCTAAGGTACATGCTCATAAACAGTAGTTCAATCTATGTGTGATATTATATTCAATACCCATGAAAGCAGTATTACTGTAAGAATTAATCATCGCTGGCTGAAGACTTTGATCAGATGTAAACATTGATTCTTTGAATATTCCCCAAATCAATTGCTAATTCCCTTATTGAGCTAAATTCCCAGCATATAAATGATTAGCAGATACAAGGAGCCTGTTGTATTACATATTGAATGGTGAAGAATTTTAATCAGATTTCTAATCTGCTCAGGTGTCATTTATCTTGCATATATGTATTTCGTTACATTATTTTGGTGGTCGAAAGCGTCCAAGATTTTTAAACTAATTATTTACATATAAAATCCTACAGACAGATGGACAGATAGACAGACAGACAGACAGATAGACAGATAGATAGATAGATAGATAGATAGGCATCCATGAATATGTGTTTCTGTATGTGTGTGTAAGTGGGAGAGAGGAGGGTTTGAGGTCTTATTGATCAAGTGTGTTTAAGAATGCAGAAGCTGCACGTCGTGACCGCATTACCACCTCGGGTGTGCATTATTTTTCAATAATTCAACGGTCTGTCATCTATTATTCCTGACATATACATACATACATATATTAAGGTCAAAGAACCAGATGCATGTGAAAGATTTGTAATTAGGTCTGAACAATTAAACCAAAGTTGGATATTTTTTATTTTTTAAGTTTAACCAACAGTGGAGATTTATAATTTTAATTCCATCATGAAAAGTTTACAAATTCTTATATGCACTGTGTATATCTGACAAGACTTCAGTAGCTTCATGAACTGAGCTTGTAAGTGTTCAACTGTATCAACAAAACAACGATCAAACAAACAAAACACAGCAAACAAAAAGTAATCCCAGTTCATTTTACAACCATCAAAAGAAACGAGTTGTAATGCATCAAAAAAAATACAAATAAAAAAATAAAAATAAAAATAAACAAAAAAATTATTTACGTTTCCATAATTGTGGGGTGTTTGTCCAGTGTGCGAATTACAGTATACAATGTCTTTTGGGGGTATCAATTTTTTAAGTACTTTTTGAGGCACAACTTGTTGAACTTTGTCAGTTAAACAAGCTTTTTAAATAGAAGAGAACAGAACAGAAGTTTTTTGTGTGATATACAGTACTTCAGATATGTAAAACTATCATAAAGTGACAAATAATTACAGGATTTATGTTTTGCCTCCGATATTGATTTTAACAAAGCGAGCAGCATAGTGTTGCTATGGGTACATCTTCCGGTGAAGGCAACTTTTGTTAGCGAGCGCATACATTACTGTGGTCTAACTTTTGTGGTTACTAAAATGTTGTTTGAAAACTGTTATATTTCTTTAACAAATGTAATATATTTAACTGTTTAGTACTTTAAAATTACTCCCCCAACATTTGTTTTGAATTCCTTTCCCTACTGTATATTAGGGAATTACTTTTAAATTCACTAAAATTGAATTCTTTTTTATTTCTTCCCCCTTCTAAATTCGCATCTTTATGAGGCTGAATGGTTGAATTGCAAATGTTTAAGAATGTATGAAGATGTGTTATCATTAATATAAAAACACTGTAGAACCTATTTCAGACAGATATGACAGAAATAAATCAAATATAGGAAATTATGTGCAATCAGGAACAACAACAAAAAACATAGAAAACAGCTTAAAATAAAAACAAAAATGTTTATAGACTCATTAGATGTTCTTTGCTTCTGTATAAGAACTGTAGCAATGTTTTAATACTGACTCTTAAATGTTAACATACAATACGCAACAGAAATGTGTCTTGTGATGCTACAAACAGACTGCTAAAGAAGCTATTACAGAAAATATTTGGTATCTCTAAACCTCTTGCATTGCTTTGCTTTAAGTTCATTTTTATATAAAAGAAAGGCATTCTGCATATCTGTGGGTCTTTTAAACCCTTTTTTTTTCTTTTTTTTTTCTTCATTAAATATTACAGAACATTCATGTAAAATCTGTACCACACTTTTTTGGGGGGGTGTTGTTTGGGGTGCTCATTTTACTTGAATAAAGTAAGTTTAGTGCAATTTCAAATGTCATTCGCTCAAATTCAAACTGACAGTATGTACTCTACATGGTAAACTATGTTAAATAAATGCTTAAGTTAAATGTGTGAGTTTTCTTGCTCTTGGGTGGTAAACAGAGTATAAACAAATACTTTTAAAGTATTAAAGGGCTAGTTCACCCAAAAAGGAGATGTTAGGCAGAATGTTAGCCTCAGTCACCACTGATTTTCATCGTATGGAAAAAAAGATGCACTGAATGGTGACTGCTGCTAACATTCTGCCTAAAATCTCCTGTTGTGTTCCACTGAGGAAAGAATGTCATACAGGTTTGGAACAACATGGAGGTGAGTAAAAGATGAGAGAATTTTCATTTTTGGATGAACTATTCCATTAAATGGATGGTTCAATACTTCGTAAGATTTGAGTCATAATTGCATGTCTGTGAGTGTACAAATGGGATGAATTTTGGTAAGACCTGATAAAAAAAAGGTTGTGTGATACTTCATTTAAACATTCGTTGACTATAAATTCAGCGGCAGTCCAAACTATATACATACTACAATGTGCATATAATTTATAGTTCTATTTCATTCAATAAACAATGCTGTATGTGTGTGTTTGTGTGTGTGTGAGTGAGTGATGGTAATATCCCTTTCTGATTGTGCAGACAGTATCTATTTATTTTCTTTTCTGTTGACTGCTCATGAGCGATGTTTCCACAGATGCAGTTATTTCGTCATGCATACCTCAGTCGAAGACGGTGGTGATAACAATTTTGTTCTGATAATATGAATGTGCAGAGAGTGCTAACATTTATACCCCAGGGAACACTGTGAGTTTCTATGCTGGAGTCTTCCACAAAAAATGGGGCTGTCACAGAAGCCTGGGAACATAAGAAACAACCTTAAAATGTGAATTCTGGGGCACTGTGTAAGTGATTCTCACAAAAACTGTGAAGAATATATCTGAATCATATTTCAAGCCCAAAATCAAAAAAACAAACAAAAAAAATGGTATAATATATATATATATATATATATATATATATATATATATATATATATGTTGCACAAAGAAAATAAGAGCTATTGTAATACCATTAAGACATTGTTTTTAGCATTGTGACATTAATTCCATGGTGATGCAGCACATTGTATCTCAGTGAGCTGCCTTAATGTGAAAAATCTGTTATATAATGATTTTTTTCTCTCTGCATTACAGTAGTTAAGGCAAGTTTAATTTGTGAAAATAATAAAAAATAATGTTAACATGCACAAAAAATAAATAAAAATAAATACATCTGAACAGTCTAAAAATAGAGTTCATTTTCTTTATACAAAACATTATACAATTTCTTTTGATTTTGGGGTGAAATATGTTACACACATTTCTTCGTGAGATTTAGCCATGTGTGTATGTAATCGGTGTCTGTGTGTGTGTGTGTGTGTGTGTGTGTGTCTGTGTGTATGTGGCCTTTCAGATGAAGAACAACTGTAGCCCCAGTGTGAGGATGATGATGATGCTGGCCATGGAACGAGAAGCACCAGATGAAGGTTTGCTCCGGATGATGGGTGGCTTGTGGAAAGGAACCTCCATCATTTTTTTGGATATATCATATTCTTTCAGAGCTGGAAACAGATAGGGAGAGAATGAGAGAGAGCAACATCCTAAGTAAGTAACATCCTATTTATCCAAAAGCACACACACACACACACACACACACACACACACACACGATTCACTCTCACACACACACATGCACGCACACACGCATGCACGCACGCACACACACACACACACACACACACACACACACACACACACACACACACACACATGTTGGTGCAGCTATCATTATGAGAACTCTCCATAGACACAATGATTTTTATACTGTACGACTGTTTTATACTGTAGACTATAGATTCTATCCCCTAACCCTAAACCTAACCCTCACAAAAAACTTTCTGCATTTTTACATTTTCAATAAAACATCATTTAGTATGTTTATTAAGCGATTTGAATTATGGGGACACTAGAAATGTCCTCATAAACCACATTTATAGCATAATACCTTTGTAATTACCAGTTTGTAACCTAAAAAAAGTCCTCGTAAATCACTTAAACCTGCCCACACATACACATACACACACACACACACACACACACACACACACACAATCATTCATTCATTCACACACACACACACACACACACACACACACACACACACACACACAGACACACTCATACACACTCATACACACACTGTCCTGCATGGTGACTCATTTTTGAAGTTTAAACCATATTACAGCCAATCAGATATAAATCTGAGAAGTGGGGATGTAATGCAACATCACCCAACTTTATCTCTGTGACAAGACTGTACCTTTATACACCCTACCATTACACAGAACTCCTCAGTGCTGCTGAGGATTTTTAGAACAGCACAATATTAAATTGTTGCTAATTTCGGTACATTCCACATTATGGTGCATTTTTGGGATGAAATCAATGATAATTTGACAATCAAATTCAAATCTCAATATGTCCAAGTGTGATCATTAAACTGCAAAAATATGCAATTTAATTAAATATATATACAGTCTGCATATTCAGTGCGCTCCAGAATGAACGAGAGGTGCCACTCTGCTCTCTGCCATCTACCTCACACACACACACACACACACACACACACACACACACACACACACATACATTAACACAGATAATGCGTGATGCTAATGATACAGTGATTTCAGCATATTAACGGCTGTGAACCCTCAACACGAACTCCTCCTGCAGTGCTGCACTGAGTGTTCAGCTCACAGACATTTTCAGCATTTCATTTATAATTGGGAGCTTATTAAAAGTAACTGTAAAATACACACAGGACCGGAAAAATAAAAGCTCTTTTCAACTGGACATGTGAAATTGAGGACAATATGATTTTCAAAGCAATAGCTAATACTACTTATGACAAATTATGTTTTACTGCATGTTAATTATTATATGTAAGCAATATCACACAAGCAAGAGTGTACTAAATATCTTATGAGCTGACTCTATTGAATCTGCAGCCTGAAACATACAGCGTGACCAGTGTAGCCCGATTCCCAAACAAATGATTCCTATGAGTGAGTTTTTTGGAATCTACACAGCAAAATTTACAGGTACCTCCCGAAAAAATTTTTTTTTATTGGTTGGTTCATTTTAGTGATTGAAAAACGTACTGAACCGCAAGTCATTCATTTCATCAAGTCTGACTAAAAATGAATTAAGAACTTTTACTGTGTTATGTGTACTTGAGGATTGGAAGACTTGGTTGTTGACATAAGAATGTGTTACTAAATATATACATTATGAGCTTTGTTGTAATTAGTGGCATTTTATTAAAATGAATGAATCAATTATATATCTTAATTAAAAACTTGGTGTGAATACACCTCTTGAATCTGTTCTGTTAAAATATAAAATCATCTCATCATTTTGTAACAGGCTGCTGAGAGCAGAAAATCATAAAACAAATTCATTTCTAATTTCCAAACCTTTATTCCTTGAAAGTAATAAAATAATTGTAAAAGGGATAGTTCCCCTAAAAATTTACTCACCCTCCTGGCATCCAGATGTGTATGACTTTCTTTCTTCTGCGCAACAGTAATTATGATTTTTAGAAGAATTTATTTAGAAGAACTATTTAAGCTCTGTAGGTCCTCACAATGCATGTGAATGGGTGCCAAAGTTTTGAAGCTCCAAAATCCACATAAAGGCATCATAAAAGTAATCCATATGACTGCAGTTGTTAAATCCATGTGTTCAGACACAGTATGATAGGTGTGGGTGAGAAACACATCAATATCTAAGTAATTTTTTATCATAAATTCTCCTCCCTGGCCAATAGGGGATGATATGCATGAAAAATGTAAATCACAAAAACAGAAGAAGGAGAAAGTGAAGTAAAAAGGACTTAAATATTGATCTGTTTCTCACTCACACCTATCTTATAACTTCAGAAGATATGGATTTAACCACCAGAGTTGCCCGGAGTACTTTTTAGTTTGCCCTTAAGTGGATTTTGGAGCTTCAAAATGTTGGCACCAATTCACCTACATTGCATGGACCTACAGAGCTGAGATATTCTTCTAAAAATCTTCGTTTGTGTTCAGCAGATGAAAGAAAGTCATACACATCTGGGATGGCATGAGAGTGAGTAAAAATGAGAGAATTTTCATTTTTGGGTGAACTATCCCTTTAATAGAACTGTTAGGGAACCAAAATTGTAATGAGGAATTGTTAGATTTTTAACAATTCCCATCCCTACTTTCACTTATTTTCTAACCTGTTTTGTGTTCCTGTAGCCATGTATATTCCCTTTTCTCTATTTCTGTCTGGATTGAAGTGAATTATCCATGTTGTGTGTGTGTCCAGTGTGTCTTAATGGTGGATTAAAAGAGATTAAGCTGTGATCTACACCAAATCAACACTGTGAGGCTTTGCACTCTAGCGAATATGGACATTTTGATAGACACAACGCAGTACACATAATACGACTGAAGGTTTTTACAAAGAAACTGGCATTAAGTGTCACTTTCAAGCTTCATAACACTGCTATTAATATGAAATAAACAGTTAATAACATATTTATTCTTATATGAGCATGAAAAATGCCAGAATTAATGCAGCAAGACACAGGAGATCTGTTTTCACTAATCTTATTCTCTATTAATACTAATAAATAACTAATAACTCAGTCTAATGTCTTGTATACGTTCAGTTCACATTTCAATGACCACAGGAAGGGAAAAGGATGTCTTGAACCAAGGAAAGGGTGTCCGAAAACACAACTTGCTATTGTAGCCTCCAATCCTGTTAAAATGATACGCCCATTACATTGTGAGATCATGATGCCCCTATCCGGTATTCCAGACTCTCAGAGAGGCTCACAAATCCTTCAGCAACAGCCTAATGCTTTTGTTGTTCTTCAGAACAATGAACAATTGTACGATCCTTGGTGAGAATAAATGTAATTGTTCTGCCAAAAAGAGCCATGCTTGTTTTGAGAGGTGTGGAGGACCTCTAATCAACAGAGAAGACAATAGAGAATGACACTTTGTGGTATTTAAAGTGCAAGATGTTCCATACACTCATAAGTACAGATGAACATGTGGGAACACACATGTAGATTTCACAATAGTCTCTTGTCCTCCTGTGTCTACAGTTGCTTTAATCATCAAATCATCCAGTCAACCCTTAAAAACACTTCACCCACGCCAGCAAACACATTTGTGTATTTTAAATATGATTTACATAGACTTTTGCCAGCTCTGATGAAGGAGACAAACAGTAAGCTCTATTTGTGGGATGGAAAACAACGTTCATGCCAAAAGCAGCTATGATCTCATTAGCAGCCACAGCACCAAGAACAAATTCTGCCTCTGTCAAAACTCACTTTCATGGTAATAAAGGTATCAACTCACAATCGTTACGCTGACATGCTCAATCACAGCAATGCTCTCTGAGAGTATAATTGCCATCATCCAAAGTGATTACAGGCTGAGTCACCATCTCTGAAATTTCTGGAATACTCTCCACTACATTTCAGACCTGTTTGTGTCTAATGCTCAAGTTTAGCGTTCACGTTCAGAGATTTCATGCTGTGCACCAAGAAGCTGTCAGGCTTATCTGGCAGATTTTTGGTGTGGGAAAAATTGTTGTCTTGGTGTACTTGTGTAAATGTTATGTTTGTCTCTGTTGAGATTGTGAGAGAGGGCGTTGGGCAAGACTTGCCAATTAGTCACCAATTAGCAGGAAACCCACACAAAACTTCAACACAGACCTAAAAGGTTGAGATTCATGCAAGGAAAAAGTCTTTCAAAGTTTTCTCGAAATGTCAGCACTGGGGAAACTACTTGTAGCTTGCATGTACAGTACCTTGTCAAGCTACAAGCTATGCATAATTAAAAGATGTTGAATGACAGAAAGCTACCTTTTTGTAGTAGTAAGCTACAATACAAGTTATTAAAAAAAACAAAACAAAAAAAAACAACATAAAACCACAGTACACTGAAGTTATTTAAGGAGGAATTATAATTATATAACTTAGCCAGCCTAAATAAAATTAGAATAACATTTATCTAAAAAAATAATAATAATAAAATAAAATAAAAAAATGATTATCTCAATTAGGGTGACAGCATAAAGCTGGACAACCCAGTCTCATGACAAGTTATAACAATAGTGAGAGATGGGAAAATCTCAAAAGTTGGCTCATATAAAATCCTTTTTTTTTTTTTTTTTAATCCCTTTTTAAAAAAAAATAATCGAGCCAACGAACAATGTTATTACAATTTCTCCTAAGTATTTCCCCTTTCCTAAATATAAACCATGATTAATAGGAAAATCACTGTTTTGTACCATGGTAAAAAGAGAAACATTGGGGGTTTGAATGTGTATTCTTATGATTTTCTTTTTACAAAGTTTAACTTCTTAGCCAAACCCCAAACTTAAACCTGAACCTAATTATAAAGTCTAAAGCCTTACCCAAAACTTAAAGGGATAGTTCACCCAAAAATGAAAATTCTCTCATCATTTACTCACCCTCATGCCATCTCAGATGTCTATGACTTTCTTTCTTCTGCAGAACACAAACAAAGTTTTTTAGAAAAATTTCTCAGCTCTGTAGGCCCATACAATGCAAGTGAATGGTGATCAGACTTTTGTAGCTCCAAAAATCACAAAGCAAACATAAAGTAATCCGTAAGACTCCAGTGGTTAAATCAATGTCTTTAGAAGCAATATAATAGGCGTGGGTGAGAAACAGAACAATTGAAGTCCTTTTTTTACTCTAAATCTCCACTTTCACATTCACTTTCTGATGTTAAAGTGAAACTAAACAGGCACAACATGTGACTTTCAGATATAAAAGTGAAAGTATAGATTTAGAGTAAAAAAGGACTTAAATTTTGATCCGTTTCTCACCCACACCTATTATATTGCTTCTGTAGATATAGATTTAACCACTGGAGTCACGTGGATAACTTTCATGTTTATTTTATATGATTTTTGGAGCTACAAATGTCTGATCACACTTGCATTGTATGGACCTACAGAGCTGAGATATTTTTCTAAAAATCTTTGTTTGTGTTCTGCTGAAGAAAGAAAGTCATAGACATCTGGGATGGCATGAGGGTGAGTAAATGATGAGAGAATTTTCATTTTTGGGTGAACTAGCCCTTTAACCTAACTATAAAGTCTAACCCCTTACCCAAACCCTAACCATGATTTTAATAAAATC
This sequence comes from Myxocyprinus asiaticus, assembly GCF_019703515.2. Taxonomy (NCBI): domain Eukaryota; kingdom Metazoa; phylum Chordata; class Actinopteri; order Cypriniformes; family Catostomidae; genus Myxocyprinus; species Myxocyprinus asiaticus. Next base: position 47,991,428 of record NC_059348.1, on the reverse strand, counting down.
ACTGTTATAACCACGGAAGACAGAAAACATCAGGGTTTAGAACGAGACAAGGGAAGAGTATTACGGTTATTGATGTACATTAGTCATTTGTATTGCAGCAATAAATATGGAATGAGTAACAATAAAATTTCAGAGACATTTCCTTTCTTAAAATGAAGTGTTGGATAGGAGGCTATTCAATTTTATGAATAAAAGTCATACCTTTTCGTCCGAGCCAAGTCGAGTATTATGAAATGTCTGCATGAGACTTTGTAAAACTGGAACAAATGTTTTTACACTAAATACAATAAATAAAACTAACAAACATCCTCATTTATATGGTACGAAAACACTGAAATAATGAGTATTTAACAAAATATTTTCACAAATGAATCAAACGAATCAGCGAACCATGTTTTTGTACTGGTTCATTAAAATATAAGTACAAAGCAATTCACTTAAATGCTGTAAAATCCAATGCACTACTGATAAGTGTGTTTGATTGTTGCTCTAGTTGCTTAGTTGTATGGCTGCATTTCTCCATGCTACGCCACTACTTTTTGTAAATAATAATAATAATAATAATAATAATAATAATAACGCTACTAGAAAAGTTACTATTAAAATGCTTCACTATTATGAAAACAGCTAAACTACTGGCCGGCTACTGAACATGCAGTTAAATTAACAGCATGGTTACTTTTAGTTACTGTAGGTACAGCTAGCACATGTGCAAATGTCTACAAAACACACTCTGTATTGCCATTAAAGAAAACACACACACACACATTCTTGAAGTGTATTCATATTTTAGAAACCATTTTTTAGCTGTGCACCATCTCTCTGGACTGCTGTTTATTGCTCTTAATCCTGCGGCACGTGTTTGACTCCCTAAAATAAACACTTGTTTATCTTACAGCGCTCATAAACAGGGCACTAAAATAGCTGCACTATTTAAAATTTTACCAAAATAGACCCAGACTGTCTGCACAAGTGGCTCATTTTCAGCTGTTTCTAGACAGAGAAGCAAAACTACAAATCACTCGAGAGCTTTCAGTGCTGCATCGTCTGGTTTGCACACCGTGGAAAAGCTAAAACATGACTCAATAAGCATCATAATAAAACAACAAAAATCAAAACACCTGCTGGCACCTAAAACACTTGCAGTCCACACTGACAAAACCAGTGTTCAAGGCAAAATTAACCCCCTTCAAGATGACACTTTATTCATTTATTTTCTTTTTTTTTTTTTTTTTTTTCTTGCAATAATGACAGTACTAGGGTTCAAAAATAGGGTTCCTATTTTTTATTTTTTTATTTATTTGTATTTTTTTTTTATTTTTTTTATCAATTTTCTGATTTTCATTACTTTTCCAGTTTTTCATGATTACCGTATAAGGATTTTTTCATAATTTTATAGAGATTCCATTCAAAAAGATTAAAAAATAATAATTTTAAAAAGAATTTGTAGTTTGTGAAACTTTTCAGAGCGGAGCAAGGACAAATGATATTAATTATAGGAATTCCCATGACTTTTCCATGACTGGAAATCACACACTCAAAAAATATTTTAGCCTATTTTCAAGATTTACACATTTAAATTTCATAACAAAATTCCCAAAAATTTAATTGTGTAAGATTTAACAAAATTTAATTAATAAAACGTAAAATATTTATGTAGAGCCGAGGAGGGCGGGGCCAGGCTGGAATGACGCATGCCCGGTCCCCAATCAGCCTGATGGGGCACGCGAGGGATAAAGGCAGCCGGGGACGACGAGAGAGAGAGAATTACAGGCAGCTGTACTGTGTGTGTGTTTACGGTTGTGTGTTTTTGTTCATTAAATTATTATTTAAGTTGTCAAGCCGGTTCTCGCCTCCTCCTTTCCCTCGAACCCCCTTACAATTTAGTTTTTAAAATTTTATTAAAGATTACTAAATAAAATTTGATGGAATTTTGTTATGATGGTTTATTTTTCAAATATTTGTATTATGTTTATATTTACAAATCCATTTACTATCTAATATGTTTTTTTTTTTTGTTTTTTTTGCACTCGTAGGGTGATGTTTAAGTCACTGCAAAAGTGGCCGGTGGAAGAAAATGTTTGGATTTGGTATGATTGTTTTGACCACTTCCTTATTTTGATTACATTTTCATTTGGTTTGAAGTGCAACTTGAATTTATAAATATTTTTGGTTTCATTTTTTCATGTTTCAATAAATTGATTTATTTTTTCAAAATCAAAATCGACCGGTAGATGTGAAGTGCGAGCCGGTACAATCAATGTTAATCCTAGCTATAAGTAATGAAAATGATTAATAATACTTACATTCTCTGTAATTTAATGACATGTAAATCCAAATCCTGATTAGAATCACATTTCCCATGCATATAAAAGGAGTGTGTGACTGTCATACAAATATGTCTGACATTCAACAAGGACACAGTTAATGAACAAAAGTTCATAAAAAATAAAAAATAAAAATTGCAGCTATCTTTCTGTCAGTTTTGGTGTAGTTACTGTGTTTTGGCTTTTTAGGGCAGTTTAAGTCCCCTGCCGACACAACCTGGCTTCACTTATGAAAGTCAGTAGGAAAGAATTTCTTAAGCTCCTATCATTTGCCATGTAACCAAAATGGCATGTGCTACAGACTTTGCTAAACTAAGCCACATTGGGAGGTTACTCATTTGCAATGACAAAAAAAAAAAAAAAAAAAAGAGGCAGAGAGAGAGAGAGCTTCCACTTGCATTTGTTTAAACGTCTTGAAAAATAAGAAAGTAGCAAGTGCAAGAATGTAAATAAGAAAAATAAGATTTTTATTTTTTATTTTTTTTAAATGCATTGGAACACTTCAGATTGAGCTGAACAACTGGGATTTCGGAGGTCTCTGTTTTTATAAATCTGATTTAGACTCATTGGCGTGACCTACAGCCTCACTGATTGTAAGTTGATTCGGCAGTGTGGTGTTGTGGTAGGAGAGACAGACGGAGAGAGAGCGAGCATTGGTGTTTTTCTGACTCAGACTAGGAAGGATTATGCTCATCAGCTGATGGGAAAGAGTAACATGATCTCACACACACACACACACACACACACACAAACACACAACAAAACGTATAAGAATTTAATTTATACATGCAGAGATCTTTTGTTTCTTAACTGGTTGGTCGCAACCCAAAATGGGATACAGGTCTGCTCTGACAGAGATGTGGACAGCAAGGCAAAACAGTGCTACATGCAAATAATAAAAAGCAACTGACCATATAATTGTGCATAGTTGCAATGGCAAAATAAATAAGCTGGTCAACTGTTATAAGAGAGAAAACACTTCCTATATTTTTTTGTTGTTGACATCAAAGGCTGTTTTATTCTGATGCACATTCATCTGTGACTTGGAAGAAGTAAGACAAATTAAGCAGATGCCAACATGGACAGAAAGTGTGACATGCCCTCATCTTCATAAACCTAGAACAAAAGTGTGCAAGGTAAAAGAAAACACACACACTCACAAAATCCTTAATTTCAAATTCAATTTTAAAATGATTTGTTGAACCAATGCAATTAATGGAAATATTAATACATTTTAATCAATTAAATTATTTTTAAAGATAATTTTTGTATACATATATACAGTGACAAAATGTATTTATTTTTTTTGTATTATAATAATTGGGCACAATAAAACCAGGAACATTCATTACGAAAGTAAGAAGATTTGCCATCCATGTGCAATTCCATCTTTTGGATTGATTCTAGAATTAAATCTAACTTATATTTCTCCTTTCCGTAAAGGGTTAGTTCAACCAAAAATGAAAATTCTCTCATTTATACTCACCCTCATGCCATCCCAGATGTGTATGACTTTCTTTCATCTGCTGAAGATTTTTAGAAGAATATTTCAGCTCTGTAGGTCCATACAATGCAAGCTAATGGGGTAAGCTCCAAAATCCACATATGGGCAACATAAAAGTACTCCAGATGACTCTGGTGGTTAAATTCATGTCTTCTGAAGCAATATGGTAGGTGTGAGTGAGAAACAGGTCAATATTTAAGTCCCTTTTCCTTCACTTTCACTTTCTCCCTCTTCTGTTTTTTGATGATTCACATTCTACGTGGATATCAGCCCCTACTGGGCAGGAAGGAGAATTTATGATAAAAAAAGGACTTCAGTATTGTTCTGTTTCTCACCCACACCTATTATATCACTTCTGAAGACATTGATTTAACTACTGGAGTCTTGCGGATTACTTCATGTTTGCTTTGTGATTTTTGGAGCTACAAAGGTCTGATCACCATTCACTTGCATTGTATGGACCTACAGAGCTGAGATATATTTCTAAAAATCTTTGTTTGTGTTCTGCTGAAGAAAGAAAGTCATAGACATCAGGGATGGCATGAGGGTGAGTAAATGATGAGAGAATTTTCATTTCCAGGTGAACAATTCCTTTAATCTAACACAGACATAAATAGTCAGGTCAGTTTCTGTTGCTTTCTATTTTCACAATTACCTTAATTTGACCCAGTTTTCTGATCTCTAAAGTTCAAATGTGTACAGAAATCCTCTACACACTACAGGGGCCATACTAAAGCTGGTCCAGCATTCATGCGATCAATAAGACAGCCCTCCCTCAAGAACACCAATTATCACATGACAAAGTGGACAGCATCCATGAGAGGAGTGTCTGCAAATCAGTGACTATATGCAAATTCAAAAATACCCCAAAAAAATACAAATTAAACTATTTCTTATAGGTGCACTCAGTACATTTTTGCTTGTGTCATCTTCAACTTACAGTGAGACCTAGTGGTGTGGATAAAGCATCATTCAAAATCAATAGTTTTCTGATACAGATGCTATTGTAAAACTTCACTATTCACAATCAGTCATGATTAATCCAAGAGTGAAAGTGTCAAATAACAAGACGGTTACTGAGATTAAGCGAGTAGTATTCAGCTGGTCATGTGATTCTACAGTAAAATGGCAGCCCTCATGAGTCACCCCTGCACCCTGTAGAATAAAACAGCTTTTATAAGGTTACTGATATGACTAGAATTCTCATCTCATGTGAGTGCTCATGATTTTATACTCATGTTTTAACATTACAATTAATTTATTCCGGTGTAAAACTTTTTTAATGGGGAAAAAATTACTGAGTGCACCTTTAACATGCCAATTGGCTATTCTATAACCTATGAAGTAATTAAGTTATGAAGTAATCAGGAAATATCATGCTAGTCACTGATTATGTAAATGCATTTACTTCCTGGGTTCAATGCAGGATCTCAACCCTGGTCTCCCACAATGCTGATGTGATGCGCTACCGCTCGTGCCACGGGAAGGTAAACACGCTAGAGCCAATGCAAAAATGTCTGATAGAAGATGCCACTTGTCGTTGAGTCGGCATAATGAGGACAATCCTAGGGTACTGCAACTCTCGGAAACAACATGCCGACATCCCATGTGATCATGTTGTTTTCAAATGTATACCATAACACTTAAATAGGACATGGACTCAAACCTATGACCTTGGCATTGTTAGAGCCATGCTCTATCAGTTAAATTGCAGGAACATTGAATATGTGATTAAGGATCTCTCATTTAGTTAGCAAAAATAAGTGAAATATTTCAATTTTCTACTTTTAAATGCTGTGAGTGATTCTGAATTGAAGACAATAACAGAAGCTCTGATGAGGAGGTGTGAAGGTGTTAGCCATCAGTGACTGTCCTTTCGAACTATAATGAGCACCTTTCACATGGATTTGGTTATTCAGTTCACAGACTGCAGCCACGGTGACCATTTAAATGGGAGGTTGACCTTCTGTTGCCTGGCAATCTGCCTTAAAAGAGTGACCTCCCTCTCACTCTGGTAAAGAGCATTCACTACCAGCATTATAAAGGCCAGAGAAACAGTAGAGGAGAGAAAGAGATGAGGACAGAAAGTAAAGGTGACACAAATTAAAGTTTCCACTTAATTATCGAAGTATGAAGTTGTTTAATTAACAGTTATCAGATAAAACTAAAATTAGATATAACCCTAAGAGAAAATCATAAAACACTGGTGCCCTCTAGGATATCTTGTTTACTTGAAATGAAATGTCTCAAACAAAACTCTTTTAAATATGTTTCAAAGATGCCATACCATGAACCTTGCAAACCTTGGCTAATTCAATGACTTCTTCTCTCCTCGAACATGCCTTTGTAGTAGCTTGGACCCTGCAAACAAGACTTCACATCTTTAAAGGTGCAATATGTAACAATTTACATGTAATATTTGCCTTTTTTTTTTTTTTTTTTGCCAATGTGTGAACGGCTTGTAATGCAACTTCAAAAATGAGCCCGTCCCGGACTTCCTAGGTTGCCTATTAAAGCCTGTAGACTGATTTTCATGCGAAGGGAGCGGGTCGCTTTTGCCGGGAAAATCCAAAGGATGTGACGTTTATGCACGCTCCCGAGAGCCTTGCCTCGGGCAGTAATAGCTTCTCTTCCGCTATTCAACAGCGACAACTGTCTGCAACACTGGGTAACATTATCCTAGAGATGGAATCCAGCAAACGTCTGGCTCCCAGCACAACACCGACTCCTACACAAACTCCGAGTAAGCCAAAACAAACAAACAAAAAAAAAAAAAATTTTCTACTGAATCCCGTCTGGCTAAGCGGGAACGTGATAGTGGTCAAGCGAAAACTCGAGTTAACATCGGCAGGGCATCTGATTCCTGGAGGGACCTTCGTTCGGTTTTGGGGATCAAAACCGAACCTGAATTGGCATTCTTCTTATTGGACAGGTAAGCTTACATAACTGCAAAGCATGTGAAATATAGTGCCATAAGGATTGATCTGTGTAATTTTAGCTAACTTGATCTTGCCTGCTAACACTGACGAATTGCAAGCCACCTTGCTTCGTAACTTTAAAATAATTTCAACAATCTTCTCTTTATACTAAAAGTCAGGTATACAGGATAAATTTAAGCAAATACGCTGGTTTCTTGATCGTAGTACAACGTATGACATACAAAACAAACAATAGTGCAACATAACAGTGCAACAGTAAACTGTCTGGTATAGTTCGGTAGTATGTAGCTGTATGTGTGTATCAGTATGCTATGTTAGCTGATAAGTAGTTTTAGTTTAGTCTCAAAGTTTGTAGTAAACTACTTTTCTGCAAAGTAGTGCCACTTCTTCTATAGTCTTCAAAATAGAATCAGGCATCAATCCAGCAGTTAAAGGGAGCATTAACACAAAAAAGAAAATTATGTTGTAATTTACACACCCTCAAGTCGTTCCAAAGGCGTATGAATTTAATACTTATGGGGAACACAAAAGGAAAAATGTTAATGAATATCTTGATATGTCTTTTCAGTACCATGGCTGTTGACAATGACTTACTTCAACGCTTAAAAAAGCACCCAAATGTAACAATAGGGTAGCTAATGCATCTCGTGCCTCATATTACAAGTCTTCTGAAGGCATACAATAGGTTTTGGTGAGAAACAACCAATGAAACTAGCATTTTTTTAGGGGAAATCTTACCATCCGTTGCTCTGTAAGAGAAGCTTAGTCACAGTCTCTAGCATGTGACTGTGAACAATCTTTTCTAATAGACTCATAGTTTTCATAATTTTCATTTTTTGGGTGAACGATTCCTCTAAGATACTGTAGATTTAGAGGCATATCTGATCTCCAAACATCCAGACATATGAAGCTGCACAAGCTCTTATAGATTTCTGTGAACGATCGCCTGTTTGCCTGTGTTTGTGTGTAAGAAAGAAATGTTCTATTCACGATGGCTTCAGTAAATGCAAGCAGTCGCCACAGTCCTCTCCATAAGGATGTGGTCAGATTTGGTCAGAACTGCATGTAGGAGGACTGAACCACGAACAGAGGTCACAAAAACAACACCCCCACATACACACTCAAAAACACACAGAAAAGTGGCTTGACTTCAGAAGGCTTTGTGATGTTTGGCAGTTTATTGTATATCCAAACAAGCAGGCAGGAAACAGAGAAAGAGAATAGAGGACATAACCAAAGCATATACAGTAGGCGTGCATTCATCCAAACACTCACCCAGAATCGGCCGTGTATGCAGACAGCTGAAGACCACAAAAAATCTGGGATTCATAATTTTAAAAAAAAAACTGCTGTACTTCTAGGTCACTAATAAAATAAGCAAATCTGCTTCACTGACCATGTTAACTCATTCAGTGTTTCTTGCTTCCATTACAAGATGCTCTTTTGAATATTCTCACATCATGCTGGATAACACGGATCATTAGGTTTTGCACAAACTTGTGGAGTCCATGTCAGCCCGAATGCATGGTTTCATTAAAGCAAAAGGGGAACATACCAAATGCTTACACCTGTTTTACATAGTACGCCAAAGTAGTGCGTGAGCAGAGCCAAAGCAGTGCATCACGACAACTTTTGCAGCAAACAACGCTTGTACTTTTAAAAGATTATGCACAACCATTGAATAGAGATATCTCTTTTGTTCAAACACCAGACAAAACTTTTAAGTGTTGAGTACTTTTCTCACAAAAAGGACACACTTCCAAGAATATGTGTTAATGTGGTATACTGAAATAGTTTTTATTATTGTGCATTCAAAGGTATTTACAGAGGCAAATAATTAATTACAGAATTTTTGTAAATTACAAAGAGATACAGTAATTAATGTTATTGAGTTTATACAGTTTTCTTTGGTAATTCAAATTATAAACAGTAAATGCTAAAATTGATTATATTCATTATTCATAGGAGTGTATGTTTTACGTAATGTTCTGTTACATGCGTGCGTAATTAGTCATTCCTTTACACACCTGCGTGCCCGCGTCGCCACAAGTATGCATAGAGAGAACACTAGCGATGCGCTTCATTCGAGATAAAGCGCCATTGGTGAAGCATTGCATCAGAGTTGTTCCTTCTCTCATCATTCTCCTTTTTCAGGTAATAATGCACTAAATACCCATCACACTACCTCAAACGAGAGATGATATAACACAATATTGATGGTTTCTCAAAGTTTAAGTATTGGTTTCGTTTTATAAGGAGAGTTTTATAAGTTCAGTGTATCTAAGCACATGGTTAGCATGCATGTGCCACGATTAGCGCGCCATGCCGCAATACGCGATAAATGGTGAAGATAAATGTGTAATTCCAATAAAGAAGAGTTTCTACTGTCTGTTGAGTGTAATAAGTGATCCAAAACTTGCATATTCGGTAGATAAAATGTGTTAACATGCTAACGTTACATGTAATGTTGAATTCATTCGAGATAAAGCGCCATTGGTGAAGCATGGCATCTGAGTTGTTCCTTCTCTTATTATTCTCCTTTTTCAGGAGTAGTACATTAACTCACCATTTGCAACAGCTGAGGTAAATTCATGCCATGCTTTTTCATTTGTTAATTAATCCTTATAAAAAGTAAATTGAGTGTAATAGGCACTTTGTTTCACTACAATCAGTCTTGTGTCATCCACCAGCAATACATGACGTGCATTTGTTTACCTTTTAGCACTCGCTGTGTATTTGGGAATTGCTGTTAACCCTTTAATAATAATAATAATAATAATAATAATAATAACAATAATATATTACCTGCTCTTTATAATAATAGTATTTAATAGGCAGTTTTATTTTGTTTGTTTAAGCCTATAAAATGTAGTTTTAGATGATAAAACTCTATGTCTGTTTAAGCTATATCGTTAAAATCATTTTCTTTTAATGTATCATTTTTTTTATTACTTTATTTTGCTTTCCTTCCAGTTGTAATTATTAACACACTAGACTACAAATATTTGCTTATTCTGTGCAATATCTACTTTTTCATGTCAACTCATCTTCATGATGTCCATCAACAGTGCATTGTCACTTTATTCCAGTTTAAGAACAAATAGTCTAAATGGCGGCTAAATTCCTGCTACACTGCAGTTTCTATGCTGCTTCTGCTGCCTCTGCTTCCGATGTAAAACAGGTATAATATATTCTGAAATTCATGTTGATTTTCCATTTAACTTATCACTCAAATTGTTATGCTGATCATAAAACTTGAAATGAATATAACTTCATTATTTATAATATACAGTATATACGTAAACATATACTGTATATACAGTATATATACACCGATCAGCCACAACATTAAAACTACCTGCCTAATATTGTGTAGGCCCCCTTGTGCCACCAAAACAGCACCATCCCACATCTCAGAATAGCAGAAATACTCAAACCAGCCCATCTGGCACCAACAATCATGCTACGGTCCAAATCACTAAGATGAAATTTTTTCCACATTCTGATGGTTGATGTGAACATTAACTGAAGCTCCTGACCCATATCTGCATGATTTTATGCACTGCACTGCTGCCACATGATTGGCTGATTAGATAATCGCATGGATGATAATTGGTGCCAGGCGGGCTGGTTTGAGTATTTCTGTAACTGCTGATCTCTTTGGATTTTCACACACAACAGGCTCTTGAATTTACTCCAAATGATGCCAAACACAAAAAACATCCAGTGAGCAGCAGTTCTGGTGACAGAAACGCCTTGTTGATGAGAGAGGTCAACAGAGAATGGCCAGACTGGTTCGAACTGACAAAGTCTACGGTAACTCAGATAACTGCTCTGTACAATTGTGGTGAGAAGAAAAGCATATCAGAATGCTAATTGATGGCACGAGGGGGACATACACAATATTAGGCAGGTGGTTTTAATGTTGTGGCTGATCAGTGTGTGTGTGTGTGTGTATATATGTAAATATATATATATATATATATATATATATATATATATATATATATATATATATATATATATATATATATATATATGAACAGTATATTAGGGATGTGCACGAAGCCGAATACCTTATTCGGAAAGGCACGAATAACTTCAAAATGAATAATGGATTCATCTGAATAATATAAAAAATATTTGTTTGACTGATTATCCAAGAGGCACAAGGATAAAGTGACATTTTAAATAAACATATACAAAATTACAAAGAAATCATGAATCTGTGCAGCCAGTATTTCTAAAGTGTAAACCTTAAGAATGAAAATGTGCATGTTATGATTTCAAATCGGATGGGCACGGTCTCTGTTAATTCTCTGCGCATCTGGAGCTGGTCAAGTATAACATTAAGATGCAACATCATATACACAATCCACTTCTTGAAATGTCTATGTTAATGTATCACACGATTCACGTGATTCTCTTATATTCATTTACAGCCTAAACCTGAGCACGATTTTAAATTCCTGACCTGAAGTGATGATTTCATTCCATACAGTATTCATCTACTAGGAATATTCCTCCTTATGTAAAACAAAGAAACTGAAACGTGCTCTGTCTATTTTCTTCTTCTTTAAACTGTGTTACCTTTGGTAAGGCGCTATATAAATGTAACATTATTATTATTATTATTATTATTATTATTATTATTTAACAAACAAATGGTGTCTTATCGTAAAAAATCCTGATAGATTTACGGGACTTTCACCTGTTTTTAGGCTATACTGGTTTTATTATTTTAATGTTTGAATTTGTATTTATTATTCACTGCTAAATGTGTGCTTGACATTTCAAATTTTGCTTGACACCTCTTGCCTCCAGAATAATGTTGTTATACATGCCCAGACAAATGAAAATTCTGTTTCATGCAGATATTATTATCAGAAATACCAGGAGAAACCACAGTTAACAACATATTCCACAGTTAATGTAGCCTACAAATTCAGCATCATCTGGTAAGAAAAAAAAATATATATATTTTCTTAAATAATAGTTGTATAATAATAATAATAATAATAATCCTATCTCTCAGGTAGGTCCTTCAAGGTAGCCTGGAGAGGTGAGGTGTCCAAGCCACATCAGCTACTTACTGGGGTACCTCAGGGTTCAGTGCTTGGGCCACTTCACTTCTCTATATACACAACATCACTGGGACCCATCATTCAGGCACATGGTTTCTCTTAACACTGCTATGCTGATGACACGCAACTCTACTTGTCTTTCCAGCCCAACGACACCACAGTGACTGCTCGAATCTCTGCCTGCCTGGCAGACATCTCGGCCTGCATGAAGGAACACAACCTGCAACTTAACCCAGCCAAGACCGAACTCCTTGTCTTTCCAGCCAACGCTGCTGTTGAACACAACATCACCATGCAGCTGGGTTCAACTACAGTAACACCTTCCATAACGGTCAGAAATCTAGGGGTAACCATTGATAACAAACTACATTTCACAGACCACATCTCAAAGACTGCAAGATCATGTAGATTTACACTCTACAATATCAGGAAGATAAGACCCTTCCTCTCTAAACATGCCACACAACTTCTTGTTCAGTCACTTGTCATAACTAGAATGGACTATTGTAACGCTCTCATTGCAGGCCTCCCTGCATGTGCAATTAGACCCCCGCAAATGATCCAGAATGCAGCAGCACATCTGCTCTTTAATGAATCAAAGAGAGCGCAGGTTACACCACTCCTTGTCTCTCTTCACTGTCTGCCGGTTGATGCATGTATCAAATTCAAGGCTCTGATGATGGCATACAGAACAGTCACTGGGTCTGCTCCAGCAAATCTAAAATCATTTCTGCAGTGCTACGCACCCACTCGAAGCCTGCGGTCGGCTAAGGAACGTCGCCTTGTTGTACCAACACAAAGAAGCACCAAAACACTTTCCCGGACTTTCGGCTTCATCATCTTCAAATCTCATAATTAAATAAATATTTTTCTCCAAAACACATTTGCCACAATTACAGGCAACTCTAGAAATTCTTATGAGTAAAATATATCTGAAGTGTATTGCCATTCATATTTTAAATTTTTCAGTACACCTGGGTGACTAGGAACATGAAATTGTTCAGCCATGACTTCCTTTTTCACATGGGTATAAATATGAGGTAACACACAGGCCAAATTCCCTTAGTCATCCACCACAATGGGTAAGACCAAAGAATATAGTTATGATGTGCGGCAAAATGTTGTTGAGTTTCACAAAATGGGAAGTGGCTATAAGAAAATAGCTAAAGCATTGAAAATGCCCATTTCCATCATCAGGGCAATAATAAAGAACTTCCAGTCAACTGGATATGTTACAAATTGGCCTAGAAGAGGACGTGTGTCTATACTGTCTCCACGCTGAGGAGGATGGTTGAAGTGGCCAAAAATTCTCCAAGGATCACAGCTGGAGAATTGCAGAAATTAGTTGGGTCTTGGGGTCAGAGAGTCTCCAAAACTACAATCAGATGCCACCTACATCACCACAAGTTGTTAGGGAGGGTTTCAAGAATAAAGCCTCTGTTTTCATCCAACAACAAACTCAAGCATCTTCAGTTTTCCAGACACTACAGGAACTTCAAATGGGACAGGGTTCTATGCTCAGATAAAACAAAAATAGAGCTTTTATTGCAGCAAACGCCAGAGATGGTTTTGGCGCACTCAGAGAGGTAGCCATATGGAAAAGTACCCTATGACCACGGTTAAATATGGTAGTGGATTTTTAAAGTTGTGGGGCTGTTTTTATACCAGAGGATCTGGACATCTTGTTCGCATACATGACATCATGGACTCTATCAAATACCAACAAATAAAAAACCAAAATCTAACTGCCTCTACCAGAAAGCATAAAATGGGCCGTGGGTGGACCTTCCAGCAGGACAATGATCCAAAACAAACATCAAAATTAACACAAAAAAAATGGCTCACTGACCACAAAATCAAGGTTCTACCATGGTCATCCCAGTCCCCTGCCCTGAACCCCATAGAAAACATGTGGGGTGAACTGAAGAGGAGAGTACACCAGTATGGACCTCAGAATTTGAAGGATCTGGAGAGATTCTGTATGGAGGAATGGTCTCAGATCCCTTGCTATGTGTTCTCCAACCTCATTAGGCATTATAGGAGAAGACTAAGAGCTGTTATCTTGGCAAAGGGAGGTTGCACAAAGTATTGAATAAAAGGGTGCCAATAATTGTGCCACACATATATTTGACAACAAAATTTGTTTTTTGATAAAAACTTGTGTTGTGTTTGCAATTGTTTGATACCAACTAGAGGATATATTGTTGTGAATATTTTGAATGAAAGATCAAAAGGATAAACAATAAAGACGTATTTTTCACAGCCATCTTTGCTCATTTTTACCAAGGGTACCAATATTTTTGGCCACAACTGTGTATATATATATATATATAGTTGAAGTCAGAAGTTTACATACTCCTTAGCCAAATACATTTAAACTCAGTTTTTCACAATTCCTGACATTTAATCGTAGAAAACATTCCCTGTCTTAGGTCAGTTAGGATCACTACTTTAATTTAAGAATGTGAAATGTCAGAATAATAGTAGAGTGAATTATTTATTTCAGCTTTTATTTCTTTCATCACATTCCCAGTGGGTCAGAAGTTTACATACAATTTGTTAGTATTTGGTAGCATTGCCTTTAAATTGTTTAACTTAGGTCAAATGTTTTGGGTAGTCTTCCACAAGCTTCTCATAATAAGTTGCTGGAAATTTGGCCTACTCCTCCAGACAGAACTGGTGTAACTGAGTCAGGTTTGTAGGCCTCCTTGCTCGCACACGCTTTTTCAGTTCTGCCCACAAATTTATCAGATTGAGGTCAGGGCTTTGTGATGGCCACTCCAATACCTAGACTTTGTTGTCCTTAAGCCATTTTGCCACAACTTTGGAGGTATGCTTCAGGGGTCATTGTCCATTTGGAAGACCCATTTGTGACCAAGCTTTTACTTCATGGCTGATGTCTTGAGATGTTGCTTCAATATATCCACATAATTTTCCTTCCTCATGATGCCATCTATTTTGTGAAGTGCACCAGTCGCTCCTGCAGCAAAGCACCCCCACAACATGATGCTGCCACCCTCATACTTCACGGTGGGGATGGTGTTCTTCAGCTTGCAAGCCTCACCCTTTTTCCTCCAAACATAACAATGGTGCTTATGGCCAAATAGTTCAAATTTAGTTTCATCAGACCAGAGGAAATTTCTCCAAAAAGTAAGATCTTTGTTCCCATGTGCACTTGGAAACTGTAATCTGGCTTTTTATGGGGGTTTTGGAACAGTGGCTTCTTCCTTGCTGAGCAGCCTTTCAGGTTATGTTGATATAGGTCTCGTTTTACTGTGGATTTGATACTTGTCTACCTGTTTCCTCAAGCATCTTCACAAGGTCCTTTTCTGGGATTGATTTGCACTATTCGCACCAAACTATATAGTGGTTGCCAGGGCATTGTTGTGGTTGTGGTTTCTAAGGTGATCTGAATAGTTTTCAGCGTGTTGTCATGTGGTTGCTAGGGGTTCTGGGTGGTTGCCAAGTCTGGTCTCTAGATACAGCTTTTAATTAAAAAAGTTTCCCACCCATTTTATCGTCTGCTAGGCAAAAATCATAAGTCTGACTGCACAGAAATGTAATAGCACAACTCCCTGTATATACAGTAAAATTTGAGGTATCATTCATGCCCATAGTACAAATGTGTGGAAAAAGTTACATGCCAATGTTTAATACTTGTGGTTAGCAGTTTATTCAAATCTAATATGAGCAATGGTGACAGCTACGCTTGCCTAATCAAGCACTACTAAGAATCTTCTAAACGTTGCATCATTCTAAAAAAAAAAAATAATAAAAATAAAAAACATGGTAAAGATGAACATGTTTGTGCATTTCACAAACCAGGAGCACATCTATCTCTCACACTCCATAAACATTTTTCTTTGTGGGCAAACATATGAATCCAAATGTTTGCGTTTGAAAGCATGTTTCTGGGTAAACTCTGAGGACACCGCACCGAAGAACCATCAAAGGCGAGCTCGGCAACTAATGGGACTTTCATATTTCAAACAAACAATACTCTCTATCCATAATGAGCCACCCCACTTTTCTGCTTTTTTTATTTAGAGAAAAATAAGTTTTTTTTTACCCACAAAAGTACAAACACAGAAACAAGTGGAATTTTACTCAGCCCATCTGTATGTGGTGAAAGAGAATGAGTTTCCCAAACACTGCCATTGTTTTTGTGCTGTAATCCACAAGTACTCTAAAGGTGTTGCCCAGCTGTGGCGACTGCCCGAAGGGGAACATTCTGGAACATTTCAGGCTGTGTACAGGATATGGACAGCTCTCGAATGCCTTACCAAGCTTAGGTCCTGATCCCCTGGATTACGTCCGGAACTATTGCCCCTGCACGCACTTTCAACTCCATGCAAAGAAGAAAGAAAACAAGTGAGAGAGATCGAGAGATGGGTGGATGGTTTCATTATCTGGTGTATTGTTTAGGTTAGAAGGTTAGATAGGGTTGAAAGGAAGAGTGAAATGCCCCCCTTAAAGAGCTGCCTAGTTCAGCCTATTAGACAGATGTGGATCCAGTAAGGATGGATATTGCAAACCATCCATGCATCCATCCATTTTCTATAGCCATGTATCCTTTGCAGGGTTGAGGCTAGTGCTGGAGCCTATCTTAGCTGTCTCAGTCCGAAAGCGGGGAAACACCCTGCTCTACATTTCTCAAAAGCATCGTAAGCCTAAGTAGATTGTAGAAGCCACTGGCGCCAATGGTCTCTACGATCAATTTAAGCTTGTGATGCTTTTGAGAAACACAACCTTGGACAGTTGGCCAGTCCATCACAGGGCAAACACATTCACACTATCACTCACACCTACGGGCAATTGAAAGTCTCCAATTCACTTGACCTGCATGTCTTTGAACTGTGGGCTAAACTGGAGCACCTGGAGGAAGGAATAGTTTAAAGGAATAGTTAAGCTACTATAATTTACACACCCTCACACAATTTCATATGTCTTTCAGCCAGCCAGTTGCTCTTAAGCTCCAAAAGGACATAAAAAAAAAAAAAAAAAAACTGTAAAACCACTATAAATGTAGACAATTTCACTTGTGTCAATATACAGGTACTTCTAAAGCCACAGATAGCTTTGTGTGAGTTACAGACTGAAAATTAAATAAGTCGTTATTCACTTAAAATCTACTGTAGCTCCCAAATCTAATCTGCACTTGTGTACATTCAACCATGGTGGGTCATGATTTGTTATAAGACAAGCAAGAAACAATGGTGTTTCGTGCCATTGAAATAAAACCTGGCACAATTTTGAGGGATGCAGAGCATCAAAGGCCATGATGCAGCGGTGCACAGATATTTTGTGAAATATTTCAGCTAACGTATCATTTTCAAAGCACAAATGATTGAGGTCAGCAATTCTGTCAAAATGGGATAATCAGGCTGAATTTTCTGACTCAACAGGAGGAAAGCTGCCTCTCAGAGAGTGCTTAAGTCTCGCAGTCGTGACTACACAACATCACATAACTTTAATGATTCTGATGATGTTGCAAAACACTCCAGTCCAACTGCACGCCCACGTCAGCATGTTAGCGTGCTCCTCATGGGATGTGCCAGACTGTAGCATCAGATTCTTTAGTGTTTGTTTGTTAGCCTTAGTTTGCACGTTCTGGTTGGCAAATAGAGCCATTATTTGCCAGGATTAGTGGAATTTGTTTCTACAACTTACATACATGCACAGCATCCACTTAGAACAGCACAGTCTTAAATGTATAGTTATTTCATCATTTACCAAACCTCATATTTTTCATAAGATTTCTGTAGAACATCAAAGATGTTAGGCAAAATGACCGTCTCAGTCACCATTCACTTTTATTGTATGGAAAAAAGATGCAATAAAAGTGAACGATGCAATGAAAACATGTTGTTGTCAACATTCACTTTCATTGCATCTTTTCTCTGATGTCAGATTTTTTTTTTTTTTTTTTTTTGGTGAACTATCCTTAGAAACCAGCCTAAGCTGGTTTGCTGGTCTTAGCTGGTTTTAGCTGGCCTGACCAGCTAAAAAGTGCCCCAAACCCCCTAAAACCAGCCAACAGATCAGCCTGACCAGGCTGGGAGACCTGCAATCCAGTAGGTAAAGTATTACCATGGTAACATGTTTGAAAGAACATGGTGGTACCTGTTAGTGCAAGAATCTGAAATATATTGTTGCCTTGCATTTTTGGTCATATTTGTTGTGCAGTACAGTGTTAGTTCAGACAAGGTACTGTAGGGGAATACAGGTGTGTGTGTGTGTGTGACTGTGTGCAAGTGTGTAATTGAGAGGGCTCACTGGTCATTAAGGGGCTCATTGGTCATTAAGCTCGCTCTGGGAACTCATTCACAGCCAGGGCTAATTAAAGACCTGTTAAATTGTGCACTTGGGAACATGACTAAGCACTTTTCCCGACATACAAAATGATGATTAAACAGAAGCCACAATGGGCTGCATTGACATATACACTGATTTACTCCAATGGCCTTCCAGACTGATCTGAGACCAGTCAGCTTTTAAAAATGATTATTAGGTGATAAGCATTTAGTAAAAAGTCACTTGCAAGGTCAAATTCTACCTGGAGCATCTGTAAATGGGTCACCAGAAGCCTTTGAGCAGGGATGGAGGAGAATGGTTATCCTCCTAAAACAATAAATTAACAACAGGAATCTCTTCCCAGAAGTTTCAAATACAGCCCTCTTTTGAAAGATATATTGTAAAATGCCAGAGCACTGACCCTGTAGCCCTTGTCTAGCACAAGATCACACAATAAAATACACCAGTCAGTACTTGAACAAATATATTCACCTTTTGATACAAGACAATGACTCATATTTTATGGTCAAAACCAAAAATTTTAGTCACCACTTTGCTTGAAAATAAATAAATAAATAAATAAAAAATTCAGCTTAACCTCCTGAGACCCCCACGTGACTGCTGTGTGCACTTTCCATTTCCCTTTTTGATTTGTAACTAGTAGCACCTAATAAACAAGCAAAAAGAAAAGAAAAAAGAAATGTCTAGAGCAAACAGTTTTCCTAAAAATGTATGTGAACAGAGGGACTAAGTTGTGAAATTTTAAGTAATACCAGGCTATAGAAAGTCAGATTTTTTATCAACAAATAGTTTATGATGTGTCCAGGAAAGTTGGTTATTCATGTTTTTGAGACGTTATAGACATTACAGCTGATTTCTATAAAGCTGAATTACTAATTCTGATTAAAAGAAATGGCCAGCAACATCAAATCACTGCCAACCATGCTAAAATAAAAGTTTGTATCTATGTACTGATTATCATTGTCCCATGTATGCCAAACATGTTGAGTGGTCCAAACATCATCTGCAGCCTGAAACTGAACTTTTGGTCAGATTTTAGGAACGAATGCACTTAGCTGCATAGAAAGCTATAGGATGCACCCTTGCTCCCTTGTTCACAATTTAGAGAATGACACTAACCTCCAGTGTGCTGTCTGTCTGCACTGGTCTCAGAACAGTTAGAAATGCACCTTAGTTTCATCCTAACTCCATATAAAGCCTCTGAAAGCAACATGTTTCAGCTTTTGCATGAATACATTTATTCTCAATGTGAAAATGCATAGTAAATATATAAGAATGCATTTACTAATGTTAATGAATAGAACCGTATTGTACAGTGATGACAAAATAAACAATAACAAAATGTATATTAAAATGAAGCGAAATGACCCACAGATGTGTGACAGTTGAAAATTATTCAAAATAACTAAAAAAAATGTTTTTTCAACTTTTGAGGGAAAATGGTCCTATTTTCCACATATGTGGACTTCATGTTTATTAGCGTACTGACGCGTGAAAAATGAATGGATTTTTTAAAGCGGCACATCAAACGAAACAAGAGATGCTACTCATTACAACCAAATCAGTTTCAATAAAAAAAACGTAGAGTTTTCTTACCAGAGGCACTTTTGTCGGCACTGCACCCATAGCAGCGCTTCCTGGAAATCAATGTCATGTTGTTATGTCATGTGATGAAGAGCACCAGAAGTTTAACCCTTAAATGACAGTGTAGAGTCTTGCGGACAGTATTCAGTCGGTTTTAATTCATTTAAATTATGCATTGCATATAGGGAGCCAAAATACAACGTCCACACATGTGACGTGGGGTCACACAAGGTTAAGGTTATCAAGATGGTTTTTGAAACATGGTAGCTGGTTTGTCACTTGTTCAAGGTGCTCTACCAGCTCTAACAAGCTTGACCAAAGTGGTTAACTTGACCAAAGTCCAGCTGATCGACCATCTCAAACAGCTTGGACTCAGGGACTGAGTAAATTGTTGTTTGAGTTCATGTTTACTAAAAATATGAAAAAGTGTTTAAATCTGGACTAAGTAGACTTAAATTGAGATTTTCATCAAAACATGCCATTAGTAATCCAAAATTCTTCCAGCTAGATAATCTATAAAATGCTATTACAATTTTAGTTGTATAATTTGTATTCAGTACCAGATTGCATTTCAGGAGTAATCTACACTGTTGTACACACCAACACTGTTGACTGTTGTCCCAGTTGACTGATTTCCAATTATATAAGTCAAGCCTGGTCTAATGAACATTACGTGACTGTGGCAAATTTTTTGGCAAAAATTAAACTACGTACGTGCTTCATTACACGTTTGTTTCCCAGTGAAATGTTCAGCACGGGGCACCAAAAGTGAGTGAAATGGTGTCATAATCAGATGAGGTTTTAAGTTAAATATTAGATGGAGGTTTAAATTAGTAAAACATACCTCCCTAACATAAAACATTAACCTAAACCTAACCAATAGATATCTTATATAAATTGGAGTTAAACAGACATCCTTACCCTAAACCAGCGCCTTCACTTAACCAATGAAGTCCAAAAAGAGAAATGAAAAGAACATTTTCTGAAGCAAGCACAATTTTGTGTCTCTTCTATGACACTCTTTTCTCAAGTGTCAGCTTGTGTGGTTTTGAACTGTGGTCTTCCGTGTTTGAAATCCAGTGAGCTACCGCAGAAGCTAATCACACTGGAATAAATGTTTAAATGTAGGCCAGTCTGTAATACAAGTGTTAAAATGTATCATTTTTCAAATGATGCGATGAGTAAAAGTGTTTCGATATCATAACATAGTGAGTAATAGTGTGAAAAATAAGTGTTTATAAAGTCATATTTAGCCATTGTACTCGTGATTTGTGTGAATGTGAATAAAACACACAGTTGTTGTAGTGCCATAGAAGGTGGCACGTAAAATTCAGTTTGCAAAAATGCAGTTACAGTAACCATAATTCTATGAGACTAGGTTGCATAAGTCTCTTGCATCATTCTGTAGTCTCTTTCTTCTCATAATAAGGTAATTTCAACTCAAATCATTATGTCCGTTTTTTTATTTTTTTTTATTTGGTTAGTAGCCATATAAAAAGCGGGATAATGTACAGCATCGGTAATTAAAGGGATAGTTCACCCAAAAATAAAAATTCTCTCATCATTTACTCACACTTATGTCATCACAGATGTGACTTTCTTTTATTTGCTGAACTCAAATTAAGATTTTTAGAAGAATTTCTCAGTTCTTTTGGTCCATACAATGCAAGTGAATGGGTGCCAAAAATTTGAAGCTTCAAAAATCACACAAGTTAGCATAAAAGTAATCCATATGACTCCAGTGTTTTAATCCATATCTTCAGAAGTGATATTATAGGTGTGGGTGAGAAACAGATAAATATTTAAGTCTTTTTTTACCATAAATTCTCCTCCCTGCACAGTCAATCTCCACTTTCACATTCTTCTTCTTGTGTTTTTGTTGATTCACATTCTTCATGCATATCGCCCCCTACTGGGAAGGGAGAATCATTTCTAGCAAAAAAGGACTTAAATATTGATCTGTTTCTCACCCACACCTATAATATCACTTCTGAAGATATGGATTAAAACACTAGAGTCATATGGATTACTTTTATGATGCCTTTGTGCGTTTTTTGGAGCATCAACATTTCGGCACCATTCATTTGCATTGTGAGGACCTACAGAGCTGAAATATTTTTCTAAAAATCATCATTTGCTTTCTGCAGAAGAAAGAAACCTCTTGGATGGCATGAGAGTGAGTAAATGATGAGAGAATTTTTATTTTTGGGTGAACTATTCCTAAGTCATTCAGGGTGACTGATCACCCTGTTTGAGTTTATTTGACCATTATGATTGTGATATAAGTCTACCTTAAATGGCCTGTGAGTACAGTTTATATAATATGCTGTGTGTATAGGCAGAAATTTGTTTGTGAGCATCATGAATTCCCTCTGTACACTCACGTTGACTGACATTATGATAACAGTGTTCAGAAATGTATTCTTCTATGGAGACATCAAGGCACACTTTTCTCCCCATCTTTCGATAGAGCTCTGAACCCATCAACATCTCAATCATGTAAATATGACTGTCATAGAAATGTGGCCTTTACCTGAATTACAAGGAGTGATGGATCACACAAGAATGGGAAGGGAGAGATGCATGTTGAGTGCGTTACACTATCAGTTAGCGAGTGACAATCACAGGCACGCTGCGGGTGGCCGATTGGCAGCTCTGAGGTGAATGGAGCTGGTGAAGGTGGAATCGATAGGAGACAGTGAGTGAGTGAGTGAGTGAGTGAAAGAGAGATATAACTGGCGCTTGACACTTGTGATGTAGTTTGGCTTGAAACAAGGTCACCTTTTTTGTCCAAAACTGTCAAATTCCAAAAAATTTTTTTTGTTTTTTTTCTGAATGCTGTCTATACTGCTTTACAGTTCTAGGGTCAGTGGATATGCGGCGCTCAAAAATCCAAAGTTGCATGCTTTTAACACTATGTACTTTAAAATCTGAAACACACACAATTTTGTCCCTTCCGTCTTTCCGTACTTCAACACACTTTGGCCCTGATTTACTAAAATCCCAAATAACGGGTACCAATTTTCTTGTGCTATCTATCTAATTGCATGTGCGCGGCATGGGCATTTTGGATGGGCATTTTGCGGGCGATTTATCAAGAAAAATCGCACACGTGCAAATATGTTGGGCACATCCTCCAAAAGGAAGCTTTTGCATGAGGTCCTTGCACTAAATGCACGCTCACTTACAGTATGGCTCTTACTAAATACCATTTTATTTTTATTCATGGCATTTATTAATATAAATATGTTTATTTATAGGATTATATATCATCATAAAATCATAACAATTAACATGTGTAGTTGACAAGAGTAGTTGATAAGAATACCCATGTATGACACACTACTCTTGTAAAGTTTCCAAATGAAGCAGAGCGATTTCAAATTTCACAAAGAAGAAAATTATGTAAAGTACACGTTAAGCCATCGAACCACTTTTATATACTAAAACAAAATGTGAATTTCAAATCACAATTATCTTGACCAAGACAAAGTTAGCTGCGCTCGAGAGAGACACGGGAAGCTGCACGGGAGATAATTGGCACTCACTGCTCATTTCGTGGGATCAAGACGACACCTGTTCAGGGAACCCATGCGTGTTGGCCCGCTTGGAGTACATAAAAGAACTGCCTCTTAAAATATTTTGCAATATTGCTCCAGTTAAAAGCAATGTTTAAAACACTGAATACAACATAATTTGGACATTGTTGCTATTTTGCTATTTTTATCTTAGACTTATAGTTGTTGTATGATCATAAGTTATGTTATCAGCTACAATTTCAAGTTCATAAGAAATAAATTAATATCACATTAATGTGTGTCATTAATAGATGCTATATATATTCTTCGTTCTCAAAATCTCTGTCAAGTTTGTAAGTGTTTCTATGCACACAAACCTTTAGTAAATAAGGGCCACTGAGTACAATTGACAGTTTTATAGCCTATTATTAATTTTTCAGGTGTTCTAATTTAGTTCAGAAAATAGCAGACTAGAAAATTGATAAAACGTCTTGGTTACTGATGTATGTCTCGTTCCCTCCACCAGGGAGCAGAGGTTACATCAGTAACCAAGACATTCCCTGTCTGTCACTCACTCGACGTTGTGTCACTAGTGACACTAGGGGCTCCTATAGGAAACGCCACAGGCACTGAACCGTATCACAAGGTACGGAAGAGTGGACACGGGCAAGCTGCTGCATGCTACGCAGTGAGCGCTCAACCACGTCGTGACCTTCCAGCAAGTTAGGTAAGGCATCTCCCTAGTCCCGTTAAGGGGGGAGGAGGCACTTACCCAAGTAGGCTACCGGCGGTGCTTTTCATGATTTTCTGTTAAGCAATTGCTCGCCGAGCACTTTCTAGAATAGTGCTGGGAAGTGCTCTTCCTTCTCCAGGAAGGAGAGCACTATGGAGACCATATCCTACCAGAGGGAGATAAACATGTGGAGAATACCTCACATGGACTTACCAATGGGGAAGTTCACATATGGAATGATACCACCAGAGGACCCTATCTACAGAGAGGGTACGCAGCCACAGTGGCTGAGACAGAGAAAGCTCTGGCAGCGTTCACCTAAGGGGAAACCGAACAGTGGAAACTCATCATACGGGATTAACAAGGGGGAATCACCACGCATGGAGCACTGAGCCCGAGCACACAGGCTCACTTGAAAAGGGTGTCATTACTCCTCCGCCGAGTTCGTCACCGAACAATGCTTAAGAATTAAAGAGGCATCCGGGGTTCACCTGATATTGGGAACTGTTGTGGACAAAAAGGCGCACATTATCACCTTTGAAAAAGGGGAAAGGCGCAATGCAAACGGTACACCCAACCGGCCGCCTGGTCTACCTGCTGTTACCGTTTACCACTCGGGTCGAAACCGGGTCTATGCGTAGGTTATAAAACCTCACAAAGGTATTGGGTGTAGCCCAACCCGCAGCTCAGCATATGTCTGCTAGAGAGGTCCCCCTTTCCAGTGCCCAGGAGGACACAACACCTCTAGTGGAGTGCGCCCAGACTCCCAAGTGGTTTGCCGTTTCACCACCTGGTCCCGAAAAGGAGTGGTGGGAACTTTGGGCACGTAACTGGGCCGGGGTCTCAAGATCACATGAGAGTGTGCTGGCCCGAACTCCAGGCATTCACTGGTAACAGAGAGCGCCTGCAGGTCCCACACCCTCTTGATGGAAGTGAGCGGCACCAGGAGGGCCATCTTCAGAGACAAAGTACTGAGCTCGGCCTGCTCCAAGGGCTCAAAGGGGGCTCTCTGTAGGGCAGGTAGGACCACAGAGAGATCCCAAGAGGGAATCAGGTGCGGTCTAGGAGGATTCAACCTCCTCGCGCCCTTGAGGAACCTGTTCATCAGGTCGCGCTGTCGTGAGGGGCTCCCGTCCAGTGTGTCATGGTAAGCTGCTATGGCAGCCATGTACACTTTCAGGGTAGAGGGAGACAGCTGTCTCTCCAGCCCTTTCTGAAGGAAAGGCAGCACAGACCCAACGGCACATCTCCGTGGGTCTTCCCCATGGGAAGAACACCAGTTCGCGAAGAGACACCACTTCAAGGCATACAGCCACCTCGTAGAGGATGCTGGAGCATGCTCTGTCCCTGAGTGAGAAGGTCCTGCCTCAGGGGAATGCGCCAGGGAGGTGCTACTACCAGGAGCATCAGATCCGAGAACCAAGTCCGGTTGGACCAGTACAGCGCAACGAACAGGACTTGCTGCACATCCTCCCTGACTTTGCACAGAGTCTGTGCAATGTGGCTCACTGGAGGAGACGTATACTTGCGCGGCCCCTGAAGCCAGCTGTGCACCAAGGCACCCGTGCCGAGGGGAGCCTCGGACAGGGAGTATCAAAGGGGGCAGTGAGAGAACTTTTGGGAAGCGAACAGGTCTACCTGCACCTCCCCGAATCTCTCCCAAATCAGCTGGACTACGTGGGGGTGGAGTCCCCACTCCCCATGGAGCATTACCTGCCATGAGAGCACGTCCACTGCACGGTTGAGGACACCCGGAAGGTGAGCGGCTCACAGCGACTTCAACGTCTGCTGATTCCAGAGGAGGCGGTGGTGGGCGAGTTGCGACATGCGACGTGAGCGTACACCACCTTGGCGGTTTATGTATGCTATGGTAAGTGTTGTCAGTCTGGACCAACACATGCTTGCCCTGAATCAATGGCCGAAGCCGCCGCAGGGCCAGCAATACTGCCAGCAACTCTAAGCAGTTGAAGCTCTCCCAAAGGAGTCGGAGCCCTGTCCAGAGCCCAGAGACTGCCTGCCCATTGTTCACGGTGCCCCAGCCCGAGTTCAAGGTGTCTGTCGTGACCACGATGCACCTTGAGACCTGCTCTTGAGACCGAAGGGGAGGACCTTGTACTGGTATGCTCGTCCATCAAAGGCGAACCAAAGAAAGGGTCTGTGTCGAGGAAGGATCGATAAGTGAAAGTACGCGTACTTCAAGTCGATGGCCGCGAACCAATCCTGATGTTGTACTGACGCCAGGATGTGCTTCTGCATTAAATCTTGAACAGAAGCCTGTGTAAGGCTTTGTTCAAAGCACGCAGATTCAAGATTGGACGCGACCCTCCCCCTCTCTTGGGCATGATAGAATAAGGGCTGTAAAAGTCCTTGCGCAACTCGGCTATGGGGACGGGCTCTATTGCTCCCTTCGCCAGAAGGGTGGTAACCTCCGCCCGGAGGACGGAGACACCCTTGCCCCATACCGTAGTGAAGAGGATGCCACTGAACCTGGGTGGGCGTCTGGTGAACTGGATCACGTAGCTGAGGCGAATCGTCCTGATGAGCCACAGCGAGGGGCTGGAGAGCACTAACCAGGCCTCCAGATTCCATACCAGTGGCACCTAGGGGATGACTGGACATACTGTGCCCAAGCAGGGTGGAAGCGGCTTGACCCGCGGCCTTGTAAGCCTTCGTCATTAATGAGAAAGAGAACTTACAGGTCTTGGAAGGGAGCCTTGGTCAGTCACCCCAGGTGGCTGCACCCTGCGGGCATAAATGCACCACTGCGGCATGCTCTACCTGGGGGAGCTCAACATATCACATAGCCGCTCTGCCATTGAGGGTAGTTAGGATGGATGAGTCTGTGAAGCATGTACAGGCAAAAAAAGGTGCCTTCCATGACTTCGCTAGCTCCTCATGCACTTCCGGGGAGAAAGGCACCGGGGCGGGGTGCAGCCTTGAGTCACGCTCCGAGCCCAGAAACCAATCATCCAGCCACGAATGCTCAGGGCAGAGTGGAGGGTTCCACTTCAGCCCGATGTTCGCAGCCGCCCCGGCAAGCACGGCTGCCATCTCAGCGTCCACCTCATCCTGTACTCTACTGCCCGTGGGTTTGTCCACTTCTGATAGCAGAAGCCCACCCTCCGATGCTGCAACCGAAAGCTCATCCTTGTCGCGAGCTGCAAACGACACATTAAATCCACCCTGAGGCAGACCACCTGTATCGCTCGACAGCTCTTCCGGATAGAACGAGCATGCTGGGGGATGGGAGGTCTGTGGGGGTTGAGCCTGCGAAAACGCTCCCATATCCACTTCCAGATCGCCCGCTGTGCTGGCTGAGCATCAGCCCAGGACGGAGCGGGTTGGGGAGCTTCATGAAGACGGAAGTGAGCCGCGACCACAACGTTCTGATGGGCATGTCCTCGCAATGAGAACATAACCCTTCCACGAAAGCTGCCTCGGCGTGCTGGCACCACAAGCACTTGAGACAGATTTCATGGCTGTCCCGAGGGGAGAGATAACGGCCACATCCAGTAGCGCAAACGTGGAAGGACATCTTTAAAAAGACACTAAGCATTTGTGCAAGCTCTTTTAGAAGGAAATATACTCTTTTGAATATACTCTTTTAGCACCTGCGGACTCAGCCGCCGAAGTGACCGCTGATATGCGCCGTAAAATCCAGCAGCGTAAGCAAAAGGTGAGAGGACGAACACAAATATGCATTCGGCTCCGAAGAAAAAATCTGAATGAGTGGTGCACGCCATCTTCTTTTATACCTGTATGTCCGGGGGCAGAGAGTGGCATGCATATTCCACTCGCCAATTCTCATTGGCCTTTCTATTTTAAGCAAAGGTGATCGGGGCTCTCAACGTCGAGTGAGTGACAGACAGGGAACTGGTGCATATGAAAAAATTATAGTTGCTAGATTTGCCAAAGTTTGCAAGGTCCTTGTCATCGTATCTTAATAAAAGAATTTAGCAAATATCCTGGCTTGTGACTTAAAAGTTCAGCAAATCCCTCAAGCACATCTGTATATGTTTAACACTGTCAACACTGGATGTGTCAACACAGAAGTTTTATTTTATTTGTGTTGTTAGCAGTAACGACTGGCAGAAGTATAGTCAGCACTTGCAGCGCAAAATGGAATGGGACACCCATTTACTATCTGCGCAACGCGCAGCAAAAGATGTTTCCAGTGTAGACAGCATCATTGATTATAATGGTTTCTATTGCTTTCGACTTGACGTGATGCTTGCGTTTGGTGTGGACAGGGTGTGACTCTTTGTTTTTAGGTTTATATCTAAATGTTTGTTACTTAATGCATCTGGATGAAACAACTCAACACAGCTTCCAATATCTGACCAAGACAGGCATTTTGACCATTCACACACACCCACAATTGAGAGTGCTCTTCTTGCTTCAAAATCAAATCACTTTTATTGTCACACAACCATATACACAAGTGCAATAGTGTGTGAAATTCTTGGGTGCAGTTCCGAGCAACATAGCAGTCATGACAGTGATGAGACATATACCAATCTACAATAAACATCAAATTTACACAACACAATTTCAAATCTAATATACACATAATTACACACAACACAATATACAAATTATAAAATACAATGTACATTATACAATACATACAATATAGAATACACATTATACAATAAAAAATAGAATATATAGTATATATAAAATGTACAGTAGGTTGTATCGTACTGTATTGACATTCAGGCTGTTGGTTGATAGTCAGTTGCCAGTGTGTTGTTAAGAGAATATTAATTTATGACAGTCCAGTGTGAGATAATAAGATTAATAAAGTGCAGTGCTGATGTATATTGATCGTGAGGGATCAAGAGTTCAAAAGTCTGATTGCTTGGGGGAAGAAGCTGTCATGAAGTCGGCTGGTGCGGGTCCTGATGCTGCGATACTGCCTGCCTGATGGTAGCAGTGAGAGCAGACCATGGCTCGGGTGGCTGGAGTCTCTGATGATCCTCCAAGCTTTTTTCACACACCGCCTGGTGTATATGTCCTGGAGGGAGGGAAGCTCACCTCCGATGATGTGTCCGGCAGTTCGCACCACCCTTTGCAGGGCTTTGCGGTTGTGGGCAGTGATATTGCCGTACCAGGCCGAGATGCAGCCAGTCAGGATACTCTCTACAGTGCTGGTGTAGAACCATGTGAGGATGTGGCGGTTCATTCCAAACTTCCTCAGCCGTCTCAGGAAGAAGAGGTGCTGATGAGCCTTCTTCACAATGGCCTAAGTGTGGATGGACCATGTGAGTTCCTCAGTGATGTGGACACCCAGGAACTTGAAGCTGCTGACTCTCTCCACTGGTGCTCCATTGATGGTGATGGGGCTGTGTTCTCTTTCTCTTCTCCTTAAGTCCACCGAGAGCTCTCTCTGCGAGGGCTGTGTTATTTCCCTCGAACCGTGCATAAAAAGTATTTAGCTCATCCAGGAGAGAGGCAGCGGTGTTCACGGCGGAGTTTTTATTCCCTTTAAAGTCTGTGATGATATTAATTCCCTGCCACATGCTTCTAGAGTTGGTGGTGCTAAACTGTCCTTCAGTCTTGTTCCTGCACTGGCATTTTGCTGCTCTGATAGTTTTGCGGAGTGCATAACTGGCTTGTTAATGCTCCTCCACGTTCCCGGAATTAAAAGCAGAGGTCCACGCATTAAGTGCCGCGTGAACATCGCTATTAATCCAAGGTTTCTGGTTCAGGTAGATCCGTATTGTTTTGGACGGAACAACATCCTCTACACACTTTCTGATGAAACACGTTGCACTATCAGCGTAAACCTCGATGTCGTCATCAGAGGCAGACCGGAACATCTCCCAGTCCGTGTGATCAAAACAGTCTTGTAGCATAGAGTCTGATTGGTCCGACCAACACTGGATCATTCTGAGGGTGGGTGCTTCCTGTTTCAGTTTCTGCCTGTAAGCGGGCAGAAGCAGAATGGAAGAGTGGTCCGATTTGCCAAATGGTGGGTGGGGGAGGGATTTGTAGCCATCCCGGAAGGGAGAGTAGCAATGGTCCAAAACCCGGTCCCCTCGTGTGTTAAAACTGATGTGTTGGTGATATTTTGATGCAATTGATTTAAAATTGGCTTTGTTAAAGTCCACGGTCACAATGAACGTGGTCTCAGGGTGCGCGGTTTCCTGCTTGCTTATAATCCCGTACAGTTGAGTGCCTGGTCTGTGTTGGCTTGTGGGGGGATGTACACAGCAGTGATAATGACCGCTGTGAATTCCCTTGTTAGCCAGAATGGTCGACACAGAAGCATGAGAAATTCCAGATCAGGAGAGCAGAAAGACTTGATAGAATGTATGTTCCTCTGATCGCACCAGGATTTGTTGACCATAAAACATACACCACCACCTCTGCTTTTACCTGAGTGGTCTTTCGCTCTGTCCGCTCGGTGCACGGAGAACCCCACGGGTTTGATGGCTGAGTCTGGAATCTCCGCAGACATCCAAGTTTCTGTAAGGCAGATAATGCAGCAGTCCCTCGTCTCTCGTTGAAAGAGATCCGCGCTCTCAGCTCGCAGAGCTTGTTGTCCAGAGACTGAACATTTGCCAGTAGAATACTGGGTAGCGGGG
Organism: Myxocyprinus asiaticus; assembly: GCF_019703515.2. NCBI lineage: Eukaryota > Metazoa > Chordata > Actinopteri > Cypriniformes > Catostomidae > Myxocyprinus > Myxocyprinus asiaticus. The sequence continues at coordinate 47,960,834 of NC_059348.1, read as the reverse complement.
GTCGATTTGCATGTCTTACTCTGATGAGAACGCCGGCTCTGTTTCCCCTTTTCCTTCTGCGTTTTTGCGGCTGGGTAGCCCAGACAAAGGGCTCCGCTGGCGTGTTAGCAAACAGTGGGTCGGCATTCAGGAATTTGAAACAGCGGGTCGGCATTGAGGAATGTGTGCTTGAGCACACATACGCATGAGTGCTGGAAAGATATACTGTATCAGCACTGTAGAGAGTCAAGTCATTTTTTTTTTTTTGTATAGCGCTTTTCACAACAGACACTATTTCAAAGCAGTTTTACAGGAAATTATTCTATATTATAAATTATGCTATAACAGAAAATAAAGGCAATAATATTTTAGTCATCATTGTGCTATTTGATAAAAATGTGATTGTTGATTGTATCTTAATAAGTAAATAATATTTGTATTTAGACCCCCAGTGAGCCAGCCAATGGCGACTTTGGCAAGGAACAAAAAAACTCCATAAGATGTTGGTTAATGGAGAAAAATAACATTTGGAGAATCAATGCTCATTTTGGGGGCCAGTACCCTTCTGGCTAAACAGCATGAATATAATTCCAATATAAGTTATTTATATGTAGAACATGTCATGGTTTAAATTAGTAAATTAAGTAAACAAATGAGTCTCCCCCACAGGGATTAATAAAGCTGTCAATCAATCAATCAATTAAATGTTAGGTGCCAATGTTTAAACAAAATGATTTTGTATGAGCTGTAAGCTTGGTGCCAAATTCTTTGAAGTCATCCTGTATTAACTGTGGAAGTGCATGTAGATGCAGTGTCCTTTGATATTTGGCTGATGAAGGCTTTTGTTGCCAGTTAATTCATTGTCTATGTCTTTCATTTTAAAAGAGTGTAGTCCATCCTTTGACCAAGATGATAAAGGGAACAATCAGTGAGGGGCATTGCAGGCCGGCTGGAAGCTTATAGCAGGTAATTTTGGTGAAGTACATCCTGACAGTGGCACATGAAGAATCCCATGTCTTGGGGTTTGCATCAATTCATTCTCTGTCAGGTCCATTGTAGTAGACTGAAGTGAAGTCTGGCTGGCACAGGCTGCAGTTGGTCATCATCACTCAGCGACATGTAGCACCATTAATTTAAAGTTTATATAACTTAAAATTAAAATAGATTTATATTTTAGCAGCTTAATACTGAAGCACTGGTACTTTTGAAATCAATTCAAGATGATAAAAATATTTGTGACTTTACTGAAAACATTCGGGGCTTAAGCCCTGGCAGCTCACCTCTAGTGCCACCCATGCTCCCTAATGAGGAAGGCTGGAACGGTTGTATATCTACAAGAAATCAGTATTTATGTACAGAAATCTCAGTCTTCCTTGTCCAGTTCACTTCCCATGCTTTCTCTCTCATTCTCGTCTCTTACTTCCCTACTTCCACATCCAGTCACTGAGGCCCTCTCAGAAACACTGTTGCCACATTAGTACTGGTTGCTAAGAGACCCTGAAGATTCCAGAATCCCCATGTGCCCCATTCGAGCCCACAGCCATTTAGATGGAGTTCTGGGTTCCCAGCTTTGGTTACCGGGGGAGGGAATTTGGTATTTTGGAGGAGAGGAGAGTACCAGAGCGAGAAAGAAAGGAGAAAAGCTGAAAACATCCCACAATCCATCTTCTGCCATGGTAGCCAAATAGTCAGGCTCATAAACAAAAGACAACATGGAGAGTGATCAGCAATAATGAGCTGTCTGAAATGGCCGTCGGCTTTCTCTTGGCCCCATAAAGTAGTGATACATAGTTGAATAGCGAAAAGACAGAAGGAAGACTTGTGGACTGGGAATAATCAAGAGAACAAGGCACTTTGACAGTGATAGTTTGTTGAGTATGTTTGCAGTACTGCTTCCTGGAGATTCAACTGGTGGAATCCTGGAAAACAGTTGGCTGAGAAACAGTCCTCAGTAGCTGGATACAAATGTTGCTCGTTACATTGCATGTTTTGAGGTGAAGAACGACAACAGAACTATACAATAGCATAGATCTATACTAAGTATACCTTTAACATGCCTTTTTACCATCAAAACAGAAAAACAAACACACTGATCTATATTACATGCTAGCCTACACAAAGCTATTTGCTGCAGAATAAAATCCATCGTCTGCGATCTCACGTCTTGAGCGACGAAAAATAATAGCATTGAGCCCAAGTTAAATATGGTATGTTTCTCATCACGTCATGTTTAGCAGTCATCCAATAATTGTTAAACTGTTGGTGTGTCAGCGGCAGCCGACATTTCCTTTTGGCTGGTGCTTGTCCACAAATTCCTCTGAAGTGATAAATCAGTGATGTGCCTGAAATGAATCTGGCATCCGTTCCTGCACAATGCAAACAGAACTCCATAAAACAAAAGAAGCCTCAACACCCACAGAATACTAAACACAAGGATTAGAAGAGTAAATATAGATCAATGTGTTCATCTGTCGCTCAGCCCAACGGATGGCTGAGGAGAATGGACCACATCAACACTTACTACAGGCTGACATTTAGCATCACTGCGTCCATTAGCTTAACATTATTTAACCAAGAAGGACAACAAAATTCCTAGCAATCAATAATATTTTAGGTTTAGGGTCTTGAACAACATTATTAAATGTTCATTTGCCTCTGATTTAAGGGGTTGGTTATGGTTATTAGGGTTATTCTTAGGGATGTGGTGTGGACAATAATTGGTTGAAAGGAATGTTTGTTTGTTTGTTTTATTTTTTTTATTTTTTTCAGGACCATCAAAGAATGTTAAAGGAATAGTTGCAATAATAGTTTGCAATATAATGGCAGTGGAAACTGACTTACCTTAAAGCTTAAAAAAGGACACATAGGTGTCATAAAAATAGTCCATGTGACTGCTGCGTCATATTCTAAGTATTCTGATGGCATATTTTGGTGAGAAACAACCCAGAATTTAAGTCATTTTTCAACGGAAATCTTAATGTTCATTACACGTTTATAGCTCTATGAGAGAAGTTCGATCACAGTGGCATGCTTGAGTAATTTTGACACTTTTCATTTTTGGGTGAACTATTCCTTTAATTCAGGAACATGTCCATTTTTGTCTAAATCCATCATGTGTATCCACATGGTTAAAGACAGTTTAAGTCAACATGAAAAGACATTCGCAACCCATTTGACAGCATTTCTTTGTGAAACAGGCAATTTGACAAGAAAAAAGGGGACTTGATTATATGTTCAATTAAAGGAATAGTTCACCCAAAAATGAAAATTCTCTCAACATTTACTCATGCCATCCTAGATCTCTTTCTTTCTTCTGCTGAAAACAAACAAAGATTTTTAGAAGAATATCTCAGCTCTTTTAGTCCACTCAACGCAAGTGAATAATGGCCAAAACTTTGAAGCTCCAAAAAGGACATAAAGGCAGCATAAAAGTAATCCATACGACTCCAGCGTTTTAATCCATATCTTCTGAAGCGACTTGATAGGTGCAGGTGAGTAACAGATCCGTATTTAAGTAAATTTTTACACTAAATTATTCTCCCTGCCCAGTAGGTGGCAATATGCACGAAGAGTGTGAGTCGCCAAAAAAAAAAAGTAGAAGAAAGTGAAAGTGGAGATTTATAGTAAAAAAAGATTTATAATAAAAAAATATTTATCTGTTTCTCACCCACAACTAACATATTGCTTCTGAAGACATGGATTTAACCACTGGAGTTGTATGGATTACTTTTATGCTGCTTCTAAAAATCTTTGTTTGTGTTCTGTAGAAAAAAGAAAGTCAAACACATCTGGGGTGGCATTATTAGTGAGCAATTGATGAGAGATTTTTTTATTTTTGGCTGAACTCTCTCTTTAACATTAAATGGAACTATTGATTTGAGAAAGGCTGCAATACCTACAACAGTAAATCAATGCCTAAATAGCTATTTGGCAATTGGTTAACATTAGCCAATAGACAGCATGGCCTTGATTACATCAGCAAAAAAGGAAAGTCATTTCAGAGGCAGAGCAAGATTACAAACACAATAATGTAAAAGGAATAAGTGACGAATCGTACAGAGTTAGAATTGGAATGTCAATTTGAAGTTTTTGTTGACTTTGTAGTCAACACTTAGTCTTAAAAGATGCTTACAAGGGATACTTTGGTGTTTGTAGCCGTTTGCTGGAGCAATATGAACCAGCCTTCACCAGGAAGATGGTATCACAGTAAAACATGGCAATGCTAAATAGTGTAACAGCTGTTTGGTGTCATAATGATAAGGGCATTTGTTATAGCCATAAATATCTACAGTTACTTAAAAAAATAACAAGGTGTCTGTTTACAGTGTCAGCCAAATCCAATGATGAAATACAGCTTAGTGCATGACCTATCGACCCCACTCATTTCAAACAGTGGTGGGATGTGGCTTAATGATCTAAATGTTCAGCTTCTGTTCTGACTCAAGCAGTGTGGAACACATCTGCAAATTAATTAACAACCTGGGGTAAAAGGTCAAAGTATTTTAACACACTGAGCCTGTAGGCCTAATGCCATGGCCTTGTCAAACTAAGACTATTTCAATTTAAATGCCTTGTCATCATGACAACACCACCATGGGGCACAAGCTCAGGGGTCAAGCGAGAGGCGTGCGATGGCAAGCTTGTGAAATGTTGACCTTGAAAATGGGATTCATAGAACTTTAACTGGCATGAACATGAAGAAACAAGATGTGACATCATAAAGTGGGAGTATTCTCTGGAATACTTGATTCTGTTTGGTCAATCACAGGAACCTGCGGCCAATTTACTTGTATAATGACAGCTAAACAATACACTGACTTGCCTTAAAGGAACCTTGATCAGGCTTAAATTAATAATAAACTCAAAAACAATGCATTTTGTGAAAAACGAAAATGTCACCAATGTTAATGTTCACCAACTGCCACTAGTTTTTAAACTTCGCTTTCAACCACAAATGCCACCTACGTCAGTCTTTGTTACCTCAAAGACTCTAACTCTGTTGTTGAGTCCAAGTTTACAAAAGTCAAAGCTCTCAAACATCTCCAGTACATCTGCACATCGAGATGTCTCAACATAATCTAGCAAAACACAGTCTCTTGGCACAACATATCCAGAGCACCTATCATAACATCTAACCCTTAGAAATGTGTGTCTCTTTTTCCAAAAGACAGTTGGAGGGAAAACAGACACGTTGGTTTTTTGCTGATTTCTTTTGGTCAGCAGGTTTACCTCGGTATTGTGACCAGGTGCTTAAACACAAGATCCTTTTAGCTTAAATCCCCCATGTTGATTTAGTTCTGAAGTAAATAAATAAAGAAATATGTCTATAAAAATGTCCTATTCTTAAAATTGTAGCACAGAGGGTGGCAGATTCGAGAACATTCCATTTTTGTTTGCTCCATAAGCTTACATATTTACCGTTAAGCACCGTGGCAAAACTGGGCATGTGTTTGGCCTGGCATGTGCAACCAGAAACAAAGGGAGGGAGCAAACCAAGAGTGAAGAGAAGACAGAGAGAGAGAGAGAGAAAGAGAGAGAGAGAGAGCAGAAGTTGGCATTGCCTTGCAAAAAAACAGATGCAGTAGCTCCAAAAACATTTCAAGACAGGAGGCCTAATGCAGTTGACCCTTCTCTCTCAGTTGCCCTGAGCAGTTGGAGCGGTTGTTCTGTTGTGTTAGGCACTGTTAGTTCTACAGCAGTTCCTCTGACTGCCAGATTAGCTCTCTATTTAATGGGATAGTTCACCCATCATTTACTCAAGGAATGTCCAAGCTGCTTTTCTCCATAAAACAAAAGTTTCCAGTGATTTTTAAGATGACCAAAAAGTACAACAGCAACAGAAATAATATGATAGCTATAGAGAGGAACCAAACAAAATTTAAGTCATTATTAAAGTTCAAATAGGATGCATGAAGATGCAATATTTTGATGTGTTCATCCTACAAAGCAATTGCATGACTTCAAAAGATTTGTAGTACATGTAATGTATGAGTAGAGCACAACAGTCCGGTTCAGGAAGTATAATTCCTATTCATTTTTCCATAGGGGAATTGATTTTTAACATTAACTAATTTTAACAATAAAATGAAACGTTAAAAACAGACATACAGTGAGCACTGAGATTGTAGTAGATGTTTCTGCAAAAGCCATCATGTTTTTTCAACTTTATTTTTTAAAATTGTGTATAATATCAGAAGTTCTAGTGAAGAACTACACTATCCACGATCCTGGGCAGGGGAAATCCACAAATCAAAGAATCACAGCGAACAAAGCGTGACAAAAAGCTCTGCAGCGACAGCCCACTTCTATGATGCGCTGGAAATGATGCAATCGACTCGGTTTCCCTACACTCTCAAACTACTTAAATATTTGCATATATCTGAATATTTTTGCAAAATACTTAAAATATGTTGTTTCTATACTTATAATCTATAACTTAAAATCAATAGTTGTTGTGGCATGGGGAGGCGTGGTCATTTGTCTGTCTGCAGGAGAGGGAAAGCGGTAAGGCTCATCACCTGGGCTGTAATTACTCTAACACATATCTCTCATTATAGTGATGGCAGAGAGAGACCTGATAAGGCTCGCCAGAGCGTCAGAGGAGGAGAGAGAGTGGCTCAGAGCAGTAGTGGATGAAAGACCCGCAGCTAAAGCCAGAAACTGTGTTCATTTAAAGCCCTATTTGAGTTGGCCACTAAGAGCCGTTTTCTTTGTGTATGTGAAGCTAAAGTGTGTGTGAATAAACACTCAACTGTTCGCTGTCTCCTGACTCCTCCATTGCCCACAAACTTAACTTTTCACAGTTGTATAGATTTACATCGTTTTTAATTCAATTACCTCATTCGCAATGCTTCACGGGATTGTAGTTAATGTAAATAGTAAGTACACAGTCTTGTATCTTTGTGTTTTTGTCTAACTTTCAGATACTTTTTTTTCATTTAAATTCAAAGTTTTTAATGTTATGATTCCCCTTGGAGCTGAATGGTTTGGTTCATGGCTTAGAACTCTTTTATGAAGGATTTTATGAAGTCCCTATGAAAACCATGATAAACAACGACAGCTGAAAAACTGGATGGGCACTGTTGCGCTTTTATGGTGCTTTCCCCATTCCTTGTATGGAAAAGAGTGGTGTAAACAAGGTCTGGAATAGCATGAGGATGAGTAAATGATGACAGAATTTATTCCTTTATTGGTTCATGTTCTGTTTTTTGTGTTTTGTTTGTTCACATTCAGGGCAGTCAGTGTGTCATACAAAAGTATGTGCAGAAGCAAAATATTTTATATCTGTGCTTCCATAAAGGCCATGCCCAACAGTTGGGTCATACAGCTGATGCACAGAGAGAGAGAGATATGCAATCACTGCTGTAAGTGTCAAAGGTTTTAAAGTGTAACGCGTGGCCTTTGGAGGAACACAGAGTGATGGATGGACATCATTCTTCATATCTCATCTCCTTTCCCACACACTTTTGCTCTCATTGACCTTGTCATCTTCAACCCTGGAATTTTTTTTAGCTGATGACAAAGGAATGCCCCCTCCTCTTCCTGTGCCCTGTGGTTTTGATGTGTGGCAACCTGAAGCGGTAACCACAGAGTTGGGTACATGGGTGCGAGAGTGCAGGATGGCTACTGGTGGGCCCAGCGGTGTGATTTCGGTGGCAGGTGAAGATTGGGTTTCAAAGTCATTAAAAAATGTTATACAGGTAAGATCAGTAATGAGCTCTGTGAAAAAGAGGGTGCACAGAGCCATGTGTCATGTGTCACGGCTTGGAGCAGAAAACAGGGGTCATTTAGTGGCCAATTTAGCAATGATGGAATGGCAGGTGCCACCTTAGCACCTGCATTTTGAGACAGTCAGTGAAGGTCATACAATCACTTTGTACAATTGGGTGGTCTCTGTAGTCATTTAAACAACTGAGTACATGAGCAACACAATGTGTTGCTATTTGTGAGGTCTTCAATGTTGCTTTTAACAATTGATTTGCTTCTAAAAGTATTTTCATGTAACAAAGGCTCTGTCAAATTCAAACACAAGCACTCATGCACTACTAAGACTCAACATGAATGTCATGAGGAACTGGGATTGGGCGATATACTGTTTATGTACACATAAAAAATATGATAGATAGATAGATAGATAGATAGATAGATAGATAGATAGATAGATTTTTAAATAGAAGTTTTTATTTAGATACAGTATTAAAATAAAAAAAATATATAAAAGAATATGTTAACACTTGTTAATGTATTATGAACCAGCGTGAAGTAATGAACAATTGCATGTTCTTAAATGAAAATTAACCAAGATTAATAAATGCTGTAAAATATTGTTTGTTGTGTATATATACAAAAATAAATAAAAGTATATATATATATATTTTGAGCACTGATGCAAAAAAAAAAAAAAGTAAAAAAAAAATGAGTTTTGATGTTGGTTCATTAAAATGGACTGTTTGAACTGATCAACTTTAATGCAGTTTTTTACTGAAGTTAAATCAGACACACTATTAAAGAGAGACATGTCTGTCTTAACGCTGTTGCAAACTGTGAGATAGTGAGAGATCTGTAAACTTGTCTAATGACACTACTCTTTAAAATCATTAAAATATTCACAAGGTTATTTCATTATATATCGCTAGCAAAGTTACTGTGAATACATCAAGAATATTCAGTTTATATCAACCAGCCCTTTGAGGAACTATATCATAGGTTGAATCCTCGCATACTGACTCAATGGAGATGTTTGTATGCTTCAGTCTCATTAGAAATACAGGTATAAGCGTAGGTATAAAGGTACAGCTTTATCCGAGTTTAAATCAGCCATGGAGATCAATAATGGTCTTTTTAGCAGAGAACCGTGTTGCTGAAATTATGTTTTTTCATTTGTACTCACCGGGTGTGGACACAGATTCTCCAGAGCCTTCACAACCATCCTCATCATCACAGTCGCCACTGGTTTCTGCCCCACTGCCTGTATCATCGTCCCAGAATTCAATGTACCCCACACCTGGCATGACCTCTTGGATCTCCTAAAAAACATGTTAGATCTGTTTTTAGCCATATAAAGTGTAGGAGTACATCATTGCGTACAAAGCAAAATCCAATAAATCTAGTTAAACAGCAAAAACAACTCAGCAGCCACTAGCAGTGAATCCCTGAGCATCTGTTTTTTTTTTTGTTTTTGTTTTTTTTGCACCAAACAAATGACGTTAATTAGTCGCAGGAACAAACAAATCATTGCCATGGCTGTTTTTTTTTTTTTTTTGCTTGTGCCTTGTCAGAAACCTCTGACATCCCCATCCCAGTCTGATGAAGAGACAACCACTTGCCCACCCTAAAGATCAAATTGACCCCCAAAGATTGAATCTTGGTACCAGACCTGAAACAAATAATAGTAAAAACAAGTTTTGGTTCGTCAAAATGCTTTGTTTGCAGTCAGGCATGACTAATTTTTCCCAAGAGCAGTGTTGGGGAAACTACTTTGTAACTGTAGTTTGACAAGCTACTCATAATTTAAAGTAGTTAACTACAGTCTAGCTACTCTTTTGAAAAAATAGTTAGCTACACTACAAGTTACAATCAAAAAGTATCTAGCTACATTGAAGCTACTTAATAACATTATATTTATTTACAATGTTACTATCAAACCAATAATATTAATACAATTTACACTAATAACATTTATTAATTAATAAATGTATAATTAAATACATTTAATGAATTTAATAAAAAATATTAAATGTATTTAATACATTTTATGAATAGTAACATTAATACAGTTAAAAATGGCCATAAAATAAAATACAATAACATAAAAAAAATACAAAATAATTTTTATACTACACACTTTTAAGTCCTCCTGATGTGGCCAAGTGTAGCCTACTTCCCTAAAGATCAGATTTTTATGACAAACTCTCCTTGGGCTGACGTTTTGTGCTTGTCACATAATATTGAGTAAGGATAATATGTGAATAAAGGCTTGTTTCTCCCCTCACCTGTGTTCATGTTCATTGTATTTTCTGACTTTTTTTGCCATTGACATGCAAGTGCCAGCTTTACAGGTCACATACAGAGGTTGCGATACAAATATTTGTTCACGTTGTTCGGGTCAAAAAAAGAGGCTGTATGGTCACCCTAGATTGTTGCATATTAATACATGCCATAATAAATTATTTCTTTTACCAATAATTGTATTTATTTTACATGAAAATTATAGTTTATTAAATGTTAAGAAATGGAGAAATCAAATAGTTATGCATGATAGGAATTATAATAACAATTAATTTATATTAATATATTATATATATATATATATATATATATATATATATATATATATATACACATACTGCATAATAATAATAATTCTCCCAATAACACACAGATGATGAGAAGTGAAATAAACATTTTCAGAACAGAAACAAAATCCCTCAAAAGGCAATAATAATATTTTGAATTATTTTATTTAAAATAGTAAAGGTAAATATGCTGTTGTGTTGTCTATTAAGAACAAAGTGTCTGAAACATTCTTTATTTCATTGAATAGAATGGTGTTCTTTTATCGATTTGTACATCTTGTAAAAGTAAACAAACTGTGGTTGGTCGATTTACATAAACATCAGACAATCTCTTTTTATCCAAGTGAGCCATAATAAGCTGCCTTTAGATGGCGGTAATGCACTATTTTAGTTTGTGATCTGCCGTTACAAAAGAAGAAGAGGAAAGAGACTAAGTTCTTCAGACGTATTGCCGGCTGAAGTTTGGCTTCTTCGCAATAAAGAAGGCTATTAGTTATAATCTGACCAAAACACGATGTAGCGTTTGGACGTGCTACACTGCTACTTGCTGGGAAAAGTAGTTCACTTCTGGAAAAGCTACTCTGTTTTAAAAGCAGCAAAGCTACTGTCAAGCTACTGAAAAATGTAGTTAAGTTAGTAGTGTCGCTACTTGTAGTTAGCTACTCCCCAACACTGCCCAAGTGTGAAAGCATCCAATTACAGTGGATTAATGAGATAAAGTAAGTAATATTCAGCTGGTGGACTGACTTTCAAGGCAAGTCAGTCCACTTGGCGGCCATCTTTGGAATGCTCTCAGGCAGGCTGGGCAGATATTTCTCTATGTAAACAAGAGGCATACAAATACCTATCTACTTGAATGGGGAAAGATCGAAATCTACAAAACACTTAGTTAAGATTACGATAATATATTTAACATACTGTATTTTAAATCCGCAGTACAATCTGACAACACTGGTTTCATAAATTGTGCTTCGTTAGTTTAGATCACACTAAAAAATGCTGTTTTCCTGGCTTGTCTAGCTAATGCGCATGCACGTTCTTGAGTTGATTCACAGGCGATGTCTGTATCAAAAAGCTGATTGGCTCTTTTACCTGTAAGGCAGGATTTCCTTTTTCTACATCCATTGACCGTTCCAATTTTTCCCATTCCTTTTAATAGAAGAGGCCCATCTCTTCTCAATAGTCTCTGACCATATGCAGACTAAAGCGGCTTTTTTTCCACTAAGACTGATAGGACAAGAGCCTTCATCTCATATAAAAAATATAAAAATACTATTCTAATATTACTATGTCTCTATGCAAAATGGCCACTGTGAGAAACATGCATTGTTAAGTGGCTTTTGCAATGTGCAATGTGGCTTTTTTAATGGTATCTTTGTTTTTATATAATGAAGTGTATGCACATGTAAAACACTGAAACCAATATGGTGATTATAAATGTCAACACACTCTTATAAAACATATTGTTGCAGTATGGTACAGTGATAGTATCTGATGTAATACCATTTTATTTTATACTGTATATACCATGGTTCTGAATGATTACCATATTTATATACTGTTGCAATCTGCATGTCACTGCAAGGTATTTCAAAGAATACCATGGTATAATTAATGTCCATGTACAAAAATCAATAAGTAGTTTTTAGTTTTCTAGTCAGGTGTATTTCCAACAAAGAAATCCAAACATGTTGAGCTCAGTTTTCAATTTGTGGACATTCGTTTAGATCTTTATTTTAATTCTTAACATTCTCTATACATACATCAGGGTCCAAAAGTCTGACACCACACTGGAAATCTGAGATGTATTCCCCAGTCACCATTCATTTTATGGGGGGAAAAAGATGCAATGAAAGTGAATGTTGACTGAGACAAGCAAACTGCATATCATCTCCTTTTGTAGTCCACAAAGGAAAGAAAGCCATTTGGATTTAGAACTACATTATGGTGAATAAATGTTGACAGAATTTGCATTTTTGTGTGAACTATCCCTATTAAAAAGATTACACTGATAATATAATATGTGTATTAGAAGCATTTTTACAACTGGTCTAAGATTGTATGGAGACATCCATTCAAATCCACTCTACTTGAACAATACATATGAAACTTTCCACTGACATTTCACTCTCGATTTCCCCTCTAGTCCAGTAAAAGACTTTTGAGTGTAGTGAGGTAAAGTATTTGATTTTAATCTTTCGCTACCTGCTGAGGACTAAATGTCATCACACTTCTTTAGTATACACTTCCTTTGAAGTCACGGAAGTGCCCACCAGGGAAATAAATGTCAATGTAAAGGTCTAACTCAGATGACCCTTTAACCTTTGATTCAGAACAATCAGGAGTCAGCAGGCTGCGTGCACTCATTGTGACTTTTCACACCCTGCCCAAGGCTTATAAGTCAGCCAGTGAGAGACGTGGCTCTATAGATAAGCATGGGAGGTCAGACAGAAGCAAGAGAGACTGGCAAACAGACAGACAGTTAAATATACAGTAGATATTAATGGACGGTAATGACAACCTCCACACATGCATGACTGAACCTTCATGGCTGGGGTTTCTAACTTTGTCCTGATAATGCACATGGGAGTAGATGATTGCCCTTTCCAAAACAGCCACGTGCAGATTCACGCAAACACAGAAGATGATTTGTAACCTTGAGACAGTATTTCAACATTGTAGAAGGCACTTTTACAGTACACTCTGGTCTGAATTATATATATATATATATATATATATATATATATATTTTTTTTTTTTAAGCATTTAAAGGGACAGTTTACCCTTTCTTTCCTCAATGGAACCCAAAAGAAGATGTTAGGCAGAATGTTACATTCATTGTATATTTTCATTGCAAGTGAATGGTGACTGTCTGCCAAACTTCTCCTTTTGTGTTTCATGCAAGAAAGAAAGAAAGTTATATGTGTTTGGAACATCATGAGGTTGAGTAAATGATGACAGAATTGTAATTTTTCGGTGCACTATCCTTTTAAAGAGACATCCATATATATATATATATATATATATATATATATATATATATATATATATATATATATATAATATATATATATATAATGAACACAAATATAAATGCAACATGTAAAGTGTTGGTCCCATGTTTCATGAGCTGAAATAAAAGATCCCAGAAATTTTCCATACGCATTGATTAGATTCGATTAGGGCCTAATGAATTTATTTCAACTGACTGATTTCCTTAAATAAACTGTAACTCAGTAAAATCTTTGAAATTGTTGCATGTTGTGTTTATATTTTTGTTCAGTATATATATATATATATATATATATATATATATATATATATATATATATATATACTGAAATAAATGAAAAATCTCTCATCATTTAATCAAACTCATGCCCTCCCAGATGTGTTTGACTTTCTTTCTTCTGCAGAACACAAACAAAGATTTTTAGAAAAGTATCTCAGCTCTGTAGGTCCATACAATGCAAGTGAATGGTGGCCAGAAATGTGAAGTTCCAGAAAGCATATAAAGGTAGCATAAAAGTAATCCAATCGACTTCAGTGTTTAAATCCATATCTTAAGAAGCGATATGATAGGTGTCAGTGAGAAACAGATCAATATTTAAGTCATATAAACTATACATAATAACTATACATTTTACTTCACATTCTTCTTTTGTTTTTGACGATTTGCATTCTTCATGCATATCGCCAACTACTGGACTTTTATAGTAAAAAAGGACTTAAATATTGACCTGTTTCTCACCAACACATATTATATCGCTTCAGAAAACATGGATTAAACCACTGGAGTCTTGTGGATTAATTTTATGCCGTCTTTATGTCCTATTTCGAGCTTCAAAGTTCTGGCCACCATTCACTTGCATTGTATGGGCCTACAGAGCTGAGATATTCATTTGTGTCCAGCAGAAGAAAGAAACACATTCACATCTGGGATAGCATGAGGGTGAGTAAATGATGAGAGAATTTTCATTTTTGGGTGAACTATCCCTTTAACTTAATTGTAGAAAAATCTTTTTCAGCCCATATTTTGTATGCTTTTGCCATAGATAATTCTACAGAGGGCTACAATCTGAGAGGCCTGATCATTTTGCAAATTCACAACAACATTATAAAACACACATCCGAGTATAATGTGGCCACATTTCTCATGTGCACCTGAGCATTTTTATTTTTCAGTCTTTAAAATCCAAAGCAACTCTTAGGAGAATTTGATCTCACTAAGTCAAGGTTTCACAAATGGAGGATCGCAAACCTCTAAGGGTTCACAAAGGAACTACAGAGAGTTTGGAAAATTGTGGCAGAAATACAACTGCTGAATTAAATTAAATTAAATTAAATTAAATTAAATTAAAAACATATACAGTTAAAACTAAAGAGGACACTTGCATGATCTTATAAAAAATAGGAAACTAGTTATTTGATTAAAAAAGCAAATAATTTTATAATTTGCAAATAACAACATATAAAGATCTCTCATACATCTAAGTAAATATTTCAGGGGGTAGCTTTATATTTTTGTAAAGTAAATAGTTTAGATCATATGAGCTCAGCTGACAAAGAAGGTTGGGAAGCCATTCTCTAAATTAATGCATTGAAAAATCTTTTACGAACATGTACAGTCTAGGCTGAGCATATTACTTGCTGGTAAAGTTTCATCTTGTCATAATACTTCATTTTAAACTACAGGTTATGAGGACAGGTGCTGTCCAACCTATTCCTGTCCGCTAATCTATTTTATTGGTAGGCAGGTACACAGTACTCTCTGCATTTGAAAGCATGCTCTGCTGCACTATTAATAAACATAATACACACTTGCTTATCCTAGTACAGATATAGCTTGGCACCCCAGCATAATTAAAGGGCACATATAAAGCAAAACATGATTTTCTTTACTCTTTTGAAATACGTTCGAGTTTGATTTACTATGTAGACATTTTCTTACATTAACAACTCAAAACTCCCTTCCCAGTCACCCAAACCATTTCTAAAAAAACTAAGCTCCAAAACGGGTTGAAAAAGTCATGCTTATGATGTCACAACAATGAGCAAATTAACATATTATCACCCATGTTTACTGTACGAATCAACACCTGTTCAGTATTCAGTAACTTGGCCCACCCTGATGAACGACAGTGTGTCTCTAGACTCATTTCTTGCTAAAGCACTCTAATTATACACACTATAAAGAATTAAGTAAAGAATGAAAGGCTGTGGTGACCATGGTTACAGTTTATTACTGGCTAAAGACCCAATCATTCAAATCTGTCTTTATCTGTAATTCTCTGAATAATGGGATAAGAGAGTGGTTTACAAACAAATCAACACAAAAGTGGAACTAGTGCTGCCAATGTTTACACGTTTAAGGAATATTCAGTGTTCAATACAAGTTAAGCTCAATCGACAGCCTTTGTGGCATAATGTTGATTACCAGAAAAAAAAAATAATAATAAGTTACATCTTTTCTTTAAAGGTGCAATATGTAACACATTTTTTTTTTTTTTGTCAATGTGTGAACAGCTTGTAATGCAACTTAAAAAATGAGCCCTTCCCAGACTTCCTAGGTTGCCTATTAAAGCCTGTAGACTGATTTTCATGCAAAGGGAGTGGGTTGCTTTTGCTGGGAAAATCCAAAGGATGTAACGTTTATGCACGCTCCCGAGAGCCTTGACTCAGTGCTTCTCTTCCACTATTTAACAGCGACAACATTCTGCAACACTAGGTAATGTTATCTTAGAGATGGAATCCAGCAAACATCCAGCTCCCAGCACAACACCGACTCCTACACAAAACGATAATTTTTTTTAAATAATTTTATTTATTTATCACACATTATACATTTGCACATATACAGTGAAATTCTTTCTTTTTCACATATCCATAGCTAAGCTGGGGTCAGAGTGCAGGGTCTCCAAGTAAGCCAAAAAATTATCTACTGAATCCTGTCTGGCTACGCGGGAACATAATCGTGGTCGAGCGAAAACTCGAGTGAACATCAGCAGGGCATTTGATTCCTATAGGGACCTTTGTTCGGTTTTGGGGATCAAAACCGACACTGAATTGGCATTCTTAGCTGGCTGCAGTTCACTTAACGGCCACAGGTGTCGTTAATAACAAGGGTTTCTGAATCTTACATACTGCACCTTTAAGAAATCCAAAAATCGGGATAACAGTGAGACACTTACAGTGGAAGTGAATGGGGCCAAGTTTTGGAGGGTTTAAAGGCAGAAATGTGAAGCTTATCATTTTAAATATATATATATATATATATATATATATATATATATATATATATATATATATATATATAAAAAACCCTACTTTAATCATTCTGTAAAACTTTGGTATTATTTGAGCCATACATTTTTTTAATCATAATTTGAACAGTCCTTTTAGGGTTTACGGTGTTGTCATTGTCATGCATATTGTTTACGTCTATTGGCTATACTTTTGAAACAGTGAGTATTTAAACGTTTACTTATTGGCCCCATTCACTTCCATTGTAAGATTGCCTCACTATAACACAGGACAAGTCAAAGTAATTTTTTGTGGTAATCAACAATATGCAAAAAACTCTGTGGATTGAGCTTAACTTTAACTTAAAATTTTAATTTAAGAGACACAATTAACACATTTACTTCTCTTCTTTAAATTTCTAGATGGAATTTTTTTTTTCATTTTTGTGCGGTGGAATTTAATTAGCATCAAAACTCACTAAACCATAAAATCATCTACAAGCATAATATTCTATTATGGTACTAAAGTTAATGAAAACACCACTTAAGGACTGATGCGACATCATTTGACAATATCTTTCATACATATTTTGCTTTCTTCGCTTAAACGAGGCACTAAGTGCGTTAAATTTGAAAGCACCTAATTTTGAAAGGGATAAAAGAAAAATTCAAAATGTGAGATTGATCCTGCTAACTACAAAAAAAAAGAACACAATTAATTATTTTAATCTATTGAAAGCCCAAATAGAACATAATAGATGTTAATTTAAGTTTTTGTTTTAATATAAAGGTGGATGTATTGCACTATATTTTACCTGAAAATGAGAGTGGTGCTAGATATAGCTCCCTCAATGTAAGTCTATGGGATCATTTCGCCCGCTTTGCTGTCTGCCAGGCGAAAAAACTGACAGATAATTGTAAGTATCATTCACTCCGTAGAACAAATAGGACAAGTTTAATAGAGTTAAGGGCTTATTTAGATATCTAGCCCTAAGTTTGAGCAATACTTATAGCAATGTGTGACTTAGAAAGCTCCACTAAATTATTTACACTGTTTATTTCAACAATTTGAAAGATCAACCAGTCCTTATAGTTTGGCTGCTTGGCAAGTGCAAAAGGTCAGAATCTTAGCCAGTACAAAGCTATGCAAACTGGGAAGTCACATGGAATATGAGACGCTATCTTTCCATCTCTGACACACACACACACTATACATATACTCCACTGCTAAAGAATACTGTATAAAGGGAGTTCAATTCGCAAATAAAGATCATCGCTTGTGTGTCCCTCTCTTCCTGTTCACAGAAGATCAGGGCAAGGACTGTCGCCCTGAGAGAGCACAAATCACAGCCAGCACAGACATCTGCTCAAGATTTTTCCCAAAGCAAGATTGGGCAACCTACAGTAAAAATATCACTATGGGTGAAGTCACTGCTAGAGTGACTATTGTTACAAGCTCATTTGATGATCTGCATGCCACTGGAATGGTCAGAAATTAACATAGTGTTGTATCCAGGCTGGCTAGACAAGGTTAAAACGACAAGCGATAAATCACATTTACTTCCATTGTAATCAAATCTTTCAACCTAGCCAGCAGTGACTGCAGACAAGCAACATGTGACAGTTTTATTTAATTCACATTGTGCTGGGTTGCTCCTCCCACTGTGAAATCTCATTGGTCAAATGTTATGTGGCGGTACTCGTTTAGGTAACATGAGTTTGAATCATTTCCCCTTTTCCTTATCATCGCCTTTGTCCTCCTACACTGTCTATAAAAATAAGTTGAAAAAGTAAATTCAATTTTGAAGAAAAAAAATAGGGCTGTAAATAGATTACAATTTTAAATCGAATTAATTACAAGGTATGTCGATTATTTAATCGAATTAATCGCAATTAATCGCATAAGTTAATATTTGTGAGAAAGCCCTCCCAAACAACAATAATTAATAATATAGTGATTAAATAATTACAAATAGTTATATTTAAATAAACATAAATAAAAAATACAGTATATGTTATAAAAATATATATAATAAAAAAGAAATGGCTTTAGAATCCAGTATATTGTTTATTTCCATATTATTGAACATGAGCCTATCACTGGCCTAAAGTACACAGCAATCTATTTTGCAATTGAATTGGTCAATCAGTCCGAGATAGATTTAGTATAAAGTCTTGTCTAAGGACGAGCTGATGTACACCTGTGTCAAATGGATGCTTTTGGAGTGTCTCAATTTGTTTGAGTCACGTCATAAACATAACATTTTTGGGTCGCTATGTCAAGTTAAACCGAGTCTGAAAAACCGAGTCTGAAAAACATGTCTTAAGATTCCTGGGGTCGAATCGGCGCTTCATCAAACTGTGTTTGAAAGTAAGATCTTATCTTGTGGTGTCTGCAGTGTGGTTTGTTCAAGCTGCGCGTTGCCCTATACAGCTGGAGTTTTGCTTACTGCCCCCTGGAGAAAACAGGTGGTACTTCAAGCTTGAATTGCGCCGATGGTAGGAATTAGGGATGTTCCAATATCACAGTTGTTAGATACTGCTTATGTATGTACAATTACTACTGATTTATTAGTAGTAGTAGTAGTAGCAGTAGTAGTATTACAGTGAATATTACATAACTTTATAGTAGTGATATATTTCTGTCATACTTTTTTCCTATAAATTTAGCTTTTAATTTGACGGAGCTTTTGTTTTGAAGTGTTTCTGTGTTGTTTTGACCAAGGAGCTCTGACTTATGATGGCAGCTTCCCACTCTGGAAAACCCGGTCGTTATGTGACTCAAAGTGATAATTAACCGCAAAATGCTGCTATTTAATTAAATAAGTATGTACTCTGTATGTACCTTGTGCTGCAATGTGAATTTGCACTCTGTTTACTGTCATCTGCTACAAACAGAGCGTGCGATGCACATGATGGTGTTTTCCTTGTATGAGCCAAGGAGGAGCTTTAACAGGTATGAGCAGCCGGCGTCAGCACAACACTGTCTCCACACATTCACAAGCGCTCACATTTTAATTACATGCAAACTATGTATTTATCTCATTAAATCACAACTTTTGTGGTTAAATAATCACACTAAGACATAACAAGATTTTAAATTGTGTGCTGAATGTTTACGTGCGGACATTCGTACATCAGATGGTATCGGTTAATGGTGTCGGAGCATTTTTACAAGTACGAGTACCAGTACATGAGCACGGTATTAAACCCGATACCAGTATCAGTATCGGGACATCCCTAGTAGGAATATTCCTTTTTATGGTCCGTGAACATCACGTTAATTTTTTTTTAACAGGTTATTTGTTATATAATTAATCACACTGAATTAAAGTGTTAAATCGACAGATCAAAAAAAAATATATAAGGAAAAACATGAACTTGAATTGATTGGCTGTGATTTTTTTTTTTGCTTCCATTATTAACAGTACAAAGAATAATTGCTTGACACTGGAAACTTGTCAGGAGAATGTGTAAGAAAGCTTGTTTGTCCTATTCATATTTCATGTGCTATTGATCAGTAATCGATAAGTTCAGAGTGGTTGTGAATCTGGAAGTACAAGGGCTGCAGTAATGTCTTTGCTATCCGCCACAGAATTACTCTGGTAATCAAAAACAAATTAGTTATTTACTCAAGATATTTAAATGTTTTCAGTGTTTCACTAACTCTAAAAATGTACAAAATACTCCTTTAACCAAATATCTTAAAAAAAAAAAAAAAAAAAAAAAAAAAAAACAAATCAGCTCACACACACAGGTCCAATGGAATGTACAAGATTAAATTCCTCTCTGTGTGCCCTACAGTTTCTATTGACTGTAAATCCCATGTTTCCAGAGTGACTGATCCTCTCGCAAGAGCAGGTTGAGGTGTGTGTAATTGTGTGTGTGTTTGTGTTAGTGGCTAATAGTTCATGCTGGTTTGTTGAAAAAAACAGTGAGGCTTAAGAAAACACATTCCGGCAGTTAATGACCAAAATTAGGGTAAAATATTACATATTTATCACACCCTGGCATCAAGAAGAAAGAGAGAGAGAGAGAGAGAGAGAGAGAGAGAGAGAGAGAGAGAGAGGGAGAGAGAGAGAGAAGTGTCAGGGAGAAATAAAGAAGGAGAGAGATAGAGTGATCAGGTTTATTAATCTGAAAAAAGGACAATACCTCACCAGAGAGCTTCCAAACATGCAAGAAGATATTATTAAGACATTTAAAGGCAATAGAGCAGCTGTGTGTGTGTGTGTGTGTGTGTGTGTGTGTGTGTGAGGCAGAACTCCAAGCTTTCTTTCTCACGACTCCCTGATGAGTTTTTTTGCTGCTTAGGTCATGCTCTACACTCTCATGAACAGTCACACACACACAAACAAACACAGACGCACACTGTTGGGGTGTGTGTAGTTCACAGCTCCACCATTAAAAAGCCAGGCTCCATCACCTCATGAGAGCCTGTCTGGACCAGTCTAGTAGCACTACTGACAGAGAGGAGTTTGATTCTTTGTAACCTTTAAAATGCTTTGGCAATACATTGTAACTTGTGTCATGTCAATAATAAAGCACAGGAAAGAGAACGAGACAGAGGCAGACAGAAAGATAAGACAGAGAGACAAAAATTGAATAAGATAGAGGCTGAGAGAGGGAGAGAATTTCTTCTCAAATTTGGCAATATTGCATTGTTGACAATCATGCCAATAAAGCCCTTTTAATGGAAATGAATTGACAGTAAGTAGAAGGAAAATAAAGACAAAAGTGGGACAGACAGAAAAAGAAAGACAGACATAAAAGCTAAAGGAAATGACAAAAAGAGGGAGAGAGGCTCACAGAAAGAAAGAGACAGACTGACAAAAAGTGAGAAAAAGGCTGAGAGAGAGAGACTGACATACAGAATTAAGGAGAGAGAAACAGACAAAAGGAGAGGTGCAGACAGATAGATGTACTGAGAAAGGCAGACTGACAGAGAGACAGTGGGTCAGACAAAAATAGACAGACAGAAAAAAATCAGACAGACCGAAAAAGACTGACAAAGACTGTGAGGCAGACAGACAGGCAGAAAGAGGCTGAGAGAGAGAGAGTGACATAATTAAAGAAGGAGAGAGAAACAGACAGAAAGAGACAGACTGACAAAAAAATGAACAGACTGACTGACAGACAGATAGACAGAAAAAAGTTAGACAACAGATAGAAAAAAGTGGCAGACAGAAAGAGACAGACTGAACAACTGAGAGAGAGACAGACAAAAAGTGAGACAGACAAACTGTAAAAAAAAAAAAAAAAAAAGGACAGAGAGACAGAAAGAGACAGACTGACAGAGGTTCAGAGACAGAGAGAGTTAGACAGAACAATAGACACAAAGTAAGACAGGCAGAAAGACAGACAGACTGACAAATATTGAGAGAGACAGACAAAGAGTGAGAAAGACAGATAGAAAAAAAGATAGACTGACAGAGAGACAGAAAGAGAGACGGACTGACAAAGACTTATAAAGACAGACAGAAAGATAGACAAGCAAAAGACAGAAAAAGGGAAAGACAGACAAAAGATTGTTAGAGACAGGCTGATGAAGACTGAGAGATACAAAAAGTGAGACAAACAGAAAAACAGACAAAAAGTGAGAGAGACTGATGAAAAAAGACATAAAGAGAGACAGACTGACCAAGATTAAAAGAGAGACAAAAGTGAGATGGAAACATAGACAGAAAGAGACAGACTGATAAAAACTGAGACAGAGAAGAGACAGGCAAGAAAGAGAGACAGACTGACAAAGATTGAGAGAGAAAGACAAAAAAGCGAGACAGGCAGAAAGATTGACAGACAAAAAGACAGACGGAGAGAAAAACAGAGAGAGACAGAAAAAGAGAGACTGACAAAGATTGAGCAAAACAGACAAAAAGTGAGACAGGCAGAATTCAGATAAAAACTGAAACAGGAGAGAAAAAGAGAGACAGACTGACATAGATTGACAAAGACAGAAAAAAACAGACAGACTGACAAAGATTGAGAAAGAAAGACAAAAAGTGAAACAGACAGACAGACAGACAAAGAAAGACAAAAAGACAAAAGGTAAGACAAAAGAGGCTGAGTGACAGAATTGTTTCTCAACTTCAATAACAGAGCCATTTTGAATGGAATTGAATTGACAAGATGAAGAAGAAAGAAGAGACAGACAGGGAGCAAGAGAGAAAGACAGAGTGGCAAAAAGGCCCAAAGAAGGTCTGTGAATGCCCTCTCCTCCTTCCTCACTTCACTTTCCTCCTCTCCTTTTTTCTGTCGCATTCTTTCACTCTGAGCCCTTCGTCTCCAGAACAAACAGAGCCCGGCGTCTGACGTGGTACAGTGTTGAAGTCACTGACCTCCTCTCCTTAAGGAAAAGGGATTTTAAACACTTCAGGCTGCCTGGCAAATGCACACATATTTTCCGTGGACACAGAAGACGTGGTGCTCGGACGGAGCCGTAGGGGAGTCATGATTTCACATTCAGCTCTGAGGATTAACGCTGTGAAATATCGTCCATCAGCCAGTGAATTAACATGATAAAACGCTGTAAGGACATGTTTGTGGGTCACCAGAGCCCTTTTATAACTAGTGGGCCAGCAAACACTATACTGTTGGACATGAAGCATGTGATTTTAACAATTTATAATTTGTTTCAAGTAGAATACAAATTTTCACTTTCTATTGTCATTTGTATTTTCATATTCATTTGTATATACAGTATCATGTTTGTAGCATTTTGAGAGGAGAAGACAAATGCCTGTTCTTTCTAAGTCAGTCTGTCTCACTTTTTGTCTTTCTGTCTTCCTCATTCTGTCTGTCTCTTTATCAGAGAGGTGGGTGAGGTGGGATAAATGAATGAGAGAACAGACAGAGGAGAGAGAGGGAACTAAAGATTAGTCATCCATCCTGTTTTGGAAGCATAGGTTTTTGTTCTGCTTGCGTGATGCAAGGTTTGTGACAGTGTTGTCTAGAATATAAGTGCATGACTTTACGAAACACAGAGGCAAAGATAAAGAGACAGGGCCAGATTTCTCTAACTGATTTTTGCAGTATTTAAAATCACACAAGCATTAAATAAAGCAAAAGGCACTAGAGGTCATGCATCGATTTGTCCATGGTTAAGGCATGTTGATACACACAACATGATGTTTTAATAAAAAAAGAGGCATTATAAACATCGTACACCCGAACAAACCTCTCCTCATTAAGCCGGTCCATTTGACACCTCATTCATAGGTGTACAACAAACAGTGCAGGACGAGTTTTGAAAGACAAAATTCAGTTTTATGTCAAATTGAATGGATAATAAAGTTTAAACTAAACTAAACTAAAAACATTTAAAGACAGACCTATCGTGAGCTTCAAAGTTGTTAATCGATGGTATGCAGTATGCTCTTGTCGAAACCATCAGTCTGCATTATTGATGAATTGATTATATGATGAACCACACTACCCCTGAACCTGAAGGGAAAATATCCACTAATCTAGTAACCTTTTTTTACTATCAATCTCCAATTTTTACTTTAACTTTCTTAAACACATTCTTCTTTGTTTGTTTTTGGTGATTCGCATTCTTCATGCATATCGCCACCTACTGGGCAAGGAGGAGAATTTATTGTAAAAAAAGAACTTAAATTTTGATCTGTTTCTCACCCACACCTATCATAATGCTTCTTAAAGGGATAGATCACCCAAAAATGATCATTCTCTCATCATTTACTCACCCTCATGCCATCCCAGATGTGTATGACTTTCTTTCTTCTGCTGAACACAAATAAACCTTTTTAGAAGAATATCTCAGCTATGTTTGTCCATACGATGCAAGTGAATGGTGACCAGAAATTTGAAGCTCCAAAAATGACATAAAGGAGGCATGAAAGTAATCCATAAGACTCCAGTGGTTAAATCCATATCTTCAGAAGCGACATGATAGAAGTGGGTGAGAAACAGATCAATATTTAAGTCTTTTTTTACTATAAATCGCCACATTTGACCAGCCCCAACCAGTAGGTGGCTGAATATGAAAGTGAAAGTCACTTCCACACCAGAATAAAAAGTGAAAGTGAAAGTGTATATTTACAGTTAAAAAAGGACTTTAATATTGATCTGTTTCTCACCCACACCTATCACAGCACTTCAGACGACATGTATTTACCAATGGAGTCTTGTGGATTGCTTTTATACTACCTTTCGTGCCTTCAAGGTTTTGGTCACCATTCGCTTGCATTGTGAGGACCAACAGAGCTGAAATATCATTTTAAAAATCTTTGTTTATGTTTTGCAGAAGAAAGAAAGTCATAAACATATAGGATGACATGACAGTGAGTAAATGATTGGAGAAATTTCATTTTTGGGTGAACCATCCCTTTAACAGTTGTCAAACAAAATGGAAAGGTTTATCAAGCAACGATGAAAGGTTTGTAGCAACTAATATGTAATTATTGAAATTGATAGAAACTGATGAGCAGTCACTGATAGTAAAACAATAAC
The DNA here is from genome assembly GCF_019703515.2 of Myxocyprinus asiaticus. Taxonomy (NCBI): domain Eukaryota; kingdom Metazoa; phylum Chordata; class Actinopteri; order Cypriniformes; family Catostomidae; genus Myxocyprinus; species Myxocyprinus asiaticus. Next base: position 47,935,846 of record NC_059348.1, on the reverse strand, counting down.
TTTATTTATATAGCACCTTTTAGCAATTTAGCACAAAGTGCTTCACAAAATCTAAAATCAAAACACACTCAGTTGATGTGTGTCTTTTTCTGCTATTTTACAACAGATTAAAAAAAATGGTCAATCCAAATAGAATTTGGAGTTGGAACTAATATATAACTTAAATAGAATAATGGAGCGTAAGACCACAGCTCTTAATAGCTCTAGATTAATAACACATTTACATTTGTTTATTCATTTAGCAGGAGCTTTTATCTCATTTGTAAGTGACTTACAAATCAGTTGACCAGAAATGTACAAACTAGAACAAATGTGCAAGTGCAAAACATTAGAGGGTTTTGAAATTTGTTTGATTATTTTTGCTTGTGCTGAATGATAGAAGTGTCCTCATATACATAACTACGAATTAGTTCCTGAAGTATTCATGGCGTTGTCTGTCTTAAAGCAATAAGCCACAAGAGGCTGTGCATTAAAGTGGTTTTATCATGGATTGTTGCTAAACACTATCTACTGGAACTATCTGTTTTATCTTCACTGGACTGTTAGGGGACATTGTTTATAATATGGCCACAATGAACTCATGGCTGTGCTCGGTTGTGGGTTGGGCAGCAGATGTGCAGTAGGGAGTTTTCAGTAAACTCATATAAAGCTGAATTCACAAGCTACTTCAAACAGTGCGTTCTATTCTCCCTGAGGCCACAGACAAGAGAGACTAGCCTTTGATACAGAATACTACTGTGTGGTCACACACACATACACCTGATACCTGCCAGTAGTGTAGGGACCTTTAACACAGAAAACTACAGGTCAAGTGATTATCCAGAGCAAATGATCAACAAACTCCGCAGTTGACCCCGTTCAGGCAGCCTACTGGGGCAATTCACACTGCCCACAATGAGCGTGCTTGTGTGTGCAAGTGCGATTTTTAGGGCTACTAAAGTTAACATGTTAATTTATGAGATTAAGTGGATTTAACGGCATTTGATTTAACACAATAAATGCTTTTACCTATTTTGGCATTACAGCTGCTTCCCGTTTTGTGTGATTCACCGTAGCTGGACTCTTGTTTATAATTAAATTATAGAGAAGGAACGTCTTAACAAATATTTTATATACAAATCAAGCCTAGATGGGAACTTAATGCATTAATCTAGAATGCACTACATATAATGGAGAAAATACACATGTTCATGCAATTAAAAAAAAATTGTCATACTGTTGATGAGCACAAAAAAAGCATTAAAAAAATAGTTTTGTCTTGTCCCTTCTTTTCTTTAAAAAAAAAAAAAAAAAGCAAAATTCAAGGTTACAGTGAGGCACTTATAATGAAAGTGAATGGGGCCAAATCTTGGAGTGTTTTAATTCTTCAGATAACATGTGTTATTTGAGCTGTAAAGTTGTTTAAAACATTGTTTTTATGGCCAATTTAGGTTTAAGAGTTTATGTGTTGCATCATCATGGCAACAAAGTTATTACATTTCATATAAATTTACACAGGAAAACAATTGTTCCTGTGCCTGACGGTTCTGGTGGCCGACGCTTCAGAACTCTGAGCACCAGAACCGTCAGGCACAGGAACAGTTTTTTCCCCCAGGCTATCCATCTCATGAACAGTTAAAACTGCCCCATTGAGCAATAATTAATGTGCAATACACAGCTTAGTCTTTTTATATTATCCAACACATCCAACCTCTTCTGCCATTACATTCCCTTGCACTGTATATAACCGATTTGTATTTAGATTTTCACTACGTATGTGTATGTGTGTATGTATGTATGTGTGTGTCTGTGTATGAATGTGTGTGTGTATGTATGTATATGTATGTATGTATGTATGTATATATATATGTGTGTGTGTGTGTGTGTATGTGTGTATATGTGTGTATAGGAGCATAAACAAGCCAGTTATGCACTCCGCAAAACTATCAGAGCAGCCAAACGCCAGTACAGGGACAAGACTGAAGGACAGTTTAACACCACCAACTCTAGAAGCATGTGGCAGGGAATTAATATCATCATGGACTTTAAAAGGGAATAAAAACTCCGCCGTGAACACTGCTGCCTCTCTCCCGGATGAGCTTAATATTTTTTATGCTCGTTTTGAGGGAAATAACACCGCCCTCACGGAGAAAGCTCTCGCGGCCGAAGCTACAGAGGTTAGTTCACTCTCCGTCTCTGTAGCGGATGTAACCTGATCCTTCCGACGGGTGAATATCCGTAAAGCCGCGGGTCCAGACAGCATTTATCAGAGCGTGCGCAAACCAACTGGCTGGTGTTTTTATGGACATTTTCAAACTTTCCCTCTCCTTGTCTGTGGTCCCCACATGCTTTAAAATGTCCACCATTGTGCCTGTACCAAAGCAATCCAAAATCACTTGCTTAAATGACTGGCGTCCTGTTGCTCTGACCCCCATAATCAGCAAATGCTTTGAGAGGCTAATCAAAGATTACATCTGCTCTGTGCTGCCTCCATCACTGGACCCACTGCAGTTTGCTTACCGTAACAACTCCTCCACTGATGATGCCATTGCATCTACACTACACACTGCTCTCTCCCACCTGGAAAAAGGAACACTTATGTGAGAATGCTGTTTGTAGACTACAGTTCAGCATTCAACACCATAGTGCCCTCCAAGCTTGATGTGAAACTCCAGGCTCTGGGCTTAAACAGCTCGCTGTGCAGCTGGATCCTAGACTTCCTGTCAAGCAGATGCCAGGTGGTTAGAATGGGCAGCAACATCTCCTCATCACTGACCATCAACAATGGAGCCCCACAGGGCTGTGTTCTCAGCCCACTCCTGTATTCCCTGTACACACATGACTGTGTAGCAACACATAGCTCCAATGCCATCATTAAGTTTGCTGATGATACGACGGTGGTAGGTCTGATCACTGACAATGATGAAACAGTCTACAGAGAGGAGGTGCACACACTGACACACTGGTGTCAGGAGCACAACCTCTCTCTCTACATCAGCAAGACAAATGAGCTTGTGGTGGACTTCAGAAGAAAAGACAGAGAACACAGTCCCATCACCATCAATGGAGCACCGGTGGAGAGAGTCAGCAGCTTCAAGTTCCTCGGTGTCCACATCACTGAGGAACTCACATGGTCCGTCCACACTGAGGCCTTTGTGAAGAAGGCTCATCAGCACCTCTTCTTCCTGAGATGGCTGAGGAAGTTTGGAATGAACCGCCACATCCTCACATGGTTATACACCAGCACTGTAGAGAGCATCCTGACTGGCTGCATCACTGCCTGGTACGGCAATAGCACTGCCCACAAAAGCAAAGCCTTGCAAAGGGCGGTGCGAACTGCCAGACACATCATCGGAGGTGAGCATCCCTCCCTCCAGGACATATATACCAGGCGGTGCGTGAAAAAAGCTCGGAGGATCATCAGAGGCTCTAGCCACCCGAGCCATAGGCAGCACTCACTGCTACCATCAGGCAGGTGGTATCGCAGCATCAGGAACCGCACCAGCTGACTCCATGACAGCTTCAAGCAATCAGACTTCTGAACACTTGATATCTCACGATCAATATACATCAGCACTGCATTTCATTAATCTTATTATCTCACACTGGACTGTCATAAATTATATTCTCTCTTAACAACACACTGGCAACTGACTATCAACCGACAGCCTGAATGTCAATACAGTACAATACAACCTACTGTATATTTTATATATACTAAATATACTATTTTTATTGTATAATGTGTATTCTATATTGTGTGTATGTGTATTCTATATTATGTGTATTGTATACTGTACATTGTATATTATTATTTGTATATTGTGTTGTGTGTAAATATGTGTATATTAGATATGTAAATTGTGTTGTGTAAATCTGATGTTTATTGTAAATTGGTATAAGTCTCATCACTGTCATGACTGCTATGTTGCTCGGAACTGCACCCAAGACTTTCACCCACTATTGCACTTGTGTATATGGTTGTGTGACAATACAAGTGATTTGATTTGATATGTATTTATGTACATATGTGTGTATATGTATGTATGTATTTACAAAAGTTCTGGGCTCACAGAAAGGCTGTTCCATATTCTAGAGCGCATCTAAACGCATTCAGCGGGAGACGTGGATACAGTGGACACAGAGGGGTAGCGCACGTTGATGGGATAACTGTACGCACCATTCTAAATTTCATCCCCATCATTATTGAATCCTCATTTTGCATTTTTTTATTACATTTGTATAAGTACAACATGAATTTCCTGAATTTGGGCAGATATATAAGTGTGTGTGTGTGTGTGTGTGTGTGTGTGTGTGTGTGTGTGTGTGTGTGTGTGTGTGTGTGTGTGTGTGTGTGTGTGTCGAAAAACACACAAACACACACCCCGAGCACAGAGATGCTATTGTGTCTCCACACCCAAAAGCAGCTGTGCTGTTGGCCTGTCCTCCAGATTCCAGTCAGGGATATTTACAAGGAATTAGATGTATTTATTGAGCTTTAACGGGACGGGCGGCCCACCGGCGACCTGATGTACAGACAGCACACTACGACTGGACTGTTTCACATCTTGTTTTACATCCACCGAGGAGATTTCACATTTCATAAAATTTTTTATGCTCTTCTGCTTTTTTTCCACGTGCAATTGTGTGATTATGTGTAAATGCGTGTGTGTTGTGTTTATTAAATATATGGTCAAAAAAGATGACAATGCATTGTGACCCTTACGTTGTTCCAAACCTGAACAACTTTCTTTCTTCCATGGAACACAAAAAGGAGAGATTTTAGGCAGAATAACAGCCTTAGTGACCATACTTTTCATTGTATGGAAGAAAGATGCAATGAAAGTAAAATGGTCATACTGGTATGGAACAAATCATAAAGGTAGGAAATGAAGACAGAATATTCAGTTTTGGGTGAACTATCACTTTAAGAAGCCTGGAGGGATACCAGCTGGGGTCCAGCATCCGAAACTTAACATATGTTTCCAAAATATGCTTTTCAGCTGATGAATCAGAATCAGTTGTGACTATGGGTGTAATTGCGATTATTAATTTCAATAAATAGAATTTATATTAAAAAAAAACTTTTTTTGTGGAGCAACTGTGAGTCAAATTCTTTATATAGGCTACACATCCAAAATAAGATGGAATTGTGTTCTGGAATTACCTTACTGCATGAAAAACAAGAGTTGAATAAGTTACACACACAGGGCCCTATTTTAAGAGTGCTAGCATTAAGCACAGAACAATGCCATAAGTCATAAGCACAAAGTCAGTGGGCATGGACAAGAAATTTGGTATTTTCGTGCAAGCATGCGCTAAGTCTAGGTGCAAGTAGGTTTGGCGAAATTGCCCATGCAACGCGCAAATGGGCTGGATTAAGTGCAATTGAATTCTGAGGTTCTTCTCTGGGATTTCCACCGTCTGCCTCCTATTATAGTCCATACCCTGTCAAGCACCAGTGATATAAACAAAGACATCACATTCATAAGAAGTTGGTAGTGTAAATGGACTGTATGCAATAAATTACAATATTAGAAAATGTGCATTAACTGTGTCCTTGATGATTGTCAGGCATAATTCTATGACAGAGACACCCTCCTTTTATACGCATAGAAAATGTGATTCTTTTCTGAATTTGGATGTACGCTCAGTTAAATTATAGGGAATGTAAGTTTTATTAATCATTTTCACCTACTGACACACAAATCATGACTAGTATTAATTGTATCGTCACATACTTCACTTCTACTGGTCGATTTTCATTTAAAAAAATAAAATGAATGTATTCAAACATGGAAAAAATAAAGCATAAATATTTCTACATTTAAATTACACTTTAAAATCATACAAAATCCAAACATGTTAGTCTCTCCTCCTTCAACCTTTTGCTTGAAAATCAATCTCAACAAGAGGTGGAAAATTACTAGTAGGCCACAAATGAAATCATAAAAACAATTGTAAAAATACAATAATAATAATAATAATACATATAAACGTAACAAAAATAATAATTAAAATAACTGATAAAATAAACCATGACCTCTAGAAAGTTTAATACAAATCTCAAGCGATTACGCCTGAAAAATTGCGATTGTCATGGACATAATTTGATGTTCTGTACTTTCAGAATTTGGACATGAACTTTATTACCACCTGCTGGTGGAATCTCCAAACTGCAAATGCAGGAACTGAATTTGAACTTTGCGCTGAGTTAAAACATGGTATTGAAACGTCTTAGCGCAACGACCTATTTCTCAGGAAAATAGCAAATTGTGCTTTGCGCCACTTCATTACCATTCAATACACCAACAGTTTGCATGCATACACCCACAATAGCGCAAACACTCCCACCCATGCCCATTTGCTCTTTTCGCTAGCACGAAAATTGCACTTAGAATTAGCATTCTCACAAAAATTGGATTAGACGTTGCGCATGGTCGTAGCACATAGCACACTCAAGAAATTAGAGCCCATAAAGTAGCGTTCACATATTAGTGGACCGTGGCATCATGACAATGGTTGCTCCATCTTACTGTTTCTACAGTTCAAGTGAGCAACTTGTCAAAACTATGGAGCTGTACACACCACACTAATTAATATTTATCTCTACCGCCAAACACACTTTATTCCCGCTCCCCACGCGTTGCCTTTCTCTCCCTGCTATAGACATAAGGTGCCGCATAAACCCTGATAAATAGAGTTGCAGGCGCGGTTATTTTAACACAGTAGTGGAGACACAGTGAGCAGCAATATAGATGGATACTAGCCTCTTTCACCTAAACACATTGCAAAAAACAAGAATGAAGCAAAGTGAAACCATCTGCATCTGTCTGATATGTGACTCCGATGGTTCAGCTAAGGCAGGTTCGTGACAGGACACGTTAACGTGGCGCCTATAACGTTTTTTCAACCTATCTAAATGTAGCTTCATTAATCAGCATGTCACGAGCCTTTCATAACAAACAAACAGATTTTTGTTCTAATTTTATGAAAATTAATCAAAAATGTCATAATCTCTGGCATGGATTGCAAATAAAGACAACCAAATCTTTGAAATGACTAGTTATCCTAGTAGAGTTCTCTGCTGTTGAGAACGTTTCCTTTATTTCATAGTCAGCCTATTTATACCTACAGCCTCTATATCTAGAATTTTTATGCTGCACTATTAGGTAAAATGTGTTTGTATTAGTAGATTGTCACTTTAAGGAATATATATAAAAATGGTCCATTCACACTTCAGTTTTATTTCATTTTCTTTCAGGGGACACCCCTGAACACCCATAGAGTATTTGTTGATCTATCAAAAGGCCTCCTATGTCCCATACATAGGTACAGTTGTGCTCAAAAGTTTGCACACCCTGGCAGAAATTGTGAAATTTTGGCATTGATTTTAAAAATATGACTGATCATGCAAAGAAACTGTCTTTTATTTAAAGATAGTGATCATATACAGCCATTTATTATCACATAGTTTTTTGGCTCCTTTTTAAATCATAATGATAACAGAAATCACCCAAATAGCCCTGATCAAAAGTTTACATACCCTTGAATGTTTAGCCTTGTTACAGACACACAAGGTGACACACACAGGTTTAAATGGCAATTAAAGGTTAATTTCCCACACCTGTGGCTTTTTAAAGTGCAATTAGTGTCTGTGTATAAATAGTCAATGAGTTTGTTAGCTCTCACGTGGATGCACTGAGCAGGCTAGATACTGAGCCATGGGGAGCAGAAAAGAACTGTCAAAAGATCTGCATAACAAGGTAATGGAACTTTATAAAGATGGAAAAGGATATAAAAAGATATCCAAAGCCTTGAAAATGCCAGTCAGTACTGTTCAATCACTTATTAAGAAGTGGAAAATTCGGGGATCTCTTGATACCAAGCCAAGGTCAGGTAGACCAAGAAAGATTTCAGCCACAACTGCCAGAAGAATTGTTCGGGATACAAGGAAAAACCCACAGGTAACCTCAGGAGAAATACAGGCTGCTCTGGAAAAAGACGTGTGGTTGTTTCAAGGAGCACAATATGACGATACTTGAACAAAAATGAGCTGCATGGTCGAACTGCCAGAAAGAAGCCTTTACTGCACCAATGCCACAAAAATACCCGGTTACAATTTGCCCAACAACACCTTGACATGCCTCACAGCTTCTGGCACACTGTAATTTGGAGTGATGAGACCAAAATAGAGCTTTATGGTCACAACCATAAGCGCTATGTTTGGAGAGGAGTCAACAAGGCCTATAGTGAAAAGAATACCATTCCCACTGTGAAGCATGGTGGTGGCTCACTGATGTTTTGGGGGTGAGTGAGCTCTAAAGGCATGGGGAATCTTGTGAAAATTGATGACATGATGAATGCAGCATGTTATCAGAAAATACTGGCAGACAATTTGCATTCTTCTGCATGAAAGCTGCACATGGGATACTCTAGGGAATTTCCAGCACGACAATGACCCTAAGCACAAGGCCAAGTTGACCCTCCAGTGGTTACAGCAGAAAAAGTTGAAGGTTCTGGAGTGGCCATCACAGTCTCCTGACCTTAACATCATCGAGCCACTCTGGGGAGATCTCAAACGTACGGTTCATGCAAGACGACCAAAGACTTTGCATGACCTGGAGGCATTTTGCCAAGATGAATGGGCAGCTATACCACCTGTAAGAATTTGGGGCCTCATAGACAACTATTACAAAAGACTGCACGCTGTCATTGATGCTAAAGGGGGCAATACACAGTGTTAAGAACTAAGGGTATGCAGACTTTTGAACGGGGGTCATTTCATTTTTTTCTTTGTTGCCATGTTTTGTTTTATGATTGTGCCTTTCTGTTATAACCTACAGTTGAATATGAATCCCATAAGAAATAAAAGAAATGTGTTTTGCCTGCTCACTCATGTTTTCTTTAAAAATGGTACATATATTACCAATTCTCCAAGGGTATGCAAACTTTTTAGCACAACTGTATGTATTCTGAATGTAAAAAATATATTCAGACACAAAAACTGCTGTCATTCAGCTTAAAAATGAACTGTTGATCTTATCTTTCAATATTCATATCCAACTGCCCTCGACTGATGTACTCTAACTCTTTTAATTTTTTTGTATAAAAGATCCCTCAGACCCCAACACTTTGGCTGCTCTGGGACCGCCCAATGTCCTCATCCCTGCACAGTTTTGAAGAGACTATTGTAAATGTTTAGGATTTATTATTATTTATTTTTTTACAAAGTACTATTGCTGCCAACGTGAAGTTATAATAACTTATAATAACTATTTAATATAAATATATATATATATATATATATATATATATATATATATATATCACAGTCATACTGAATACTGACACCGATTAAGTTATTATTATCTGGACCTTTGCTGGAAAGGAAATGGAGAGATCAGACCTCTTGGAACTTTAATTGAATACCCCTGCCACAAAGTGAGCAACGCAACAACACCAGAATACTAGGTTGTCGTTTCTGACATGCTAATAGACTAATTTAAAAGGCTCTGATTTGCTACTGCATTTTCATATTGCACACAACGGACCAAAAACTTTGTTTGACACTATGAGAGTAGACTTAAATGGAATGATGTAATTGACACTTTTCAGGACTAGTTGATTTCTGCAGCGATAATTGATATATATATATATATATATATATATATATATATATATATATATATATATATATATATATATATTATTAATTATTATTAATTGTGCAGCCCTAGTTGTGACATTTTTAACTGTCCTTCATTCACATGTAAAGAACAACTGGGATACTAGTATGGTTGCAGATTCTCTAGACCAGGGGTCGGGAACCAATGGCTCATGAGCCACAAGTAGCTCTTTGTTCAAAATCAAATGGCTCGCTGGGTGTCTCAACATTCACCAACACATGATCGTTTAAAACTTTCTAGAAATAATTTTCCTGCAGAAAGAGTGGGTGTGATTGCAAAGCTTGAAGTCATAGACACTGTTTTGATTTCCTTTCTCCTGAATTTGTCGTACAGCCTACTCCTGGTGAGCAAGGTTTTAAATGAACACCCGCCAAATGCTAATTTTTCATGCAGAGTATTTTGCTGATGTACCAGCCACTGTGGAAGGCGACCTGTAAGACTTCTCGGAGTGATATTATTACAAGAAATTAGACACAAAGACGTGCGTTTGAAGAAATGTGATTATATTTTGAAGAACAGACAAAAGAAAAGCCGCCGATGCGCATCTGATTTGAAATGTGTGCATATTAATCTCTGCTATTCATGAGTGCAATGAAAGCACTTCTCCAAGACACGCACATTCATAGAGTTCTGGGCCTCGTTTCCTAATAACTATTGATCTTAGCTATTAAGAGCATTTTCTATGAGTTATTTTTTATGTGCGCCCAGGATGTGAAATAGCACATGCTACAAGCCAAATGCGACGAGGCTCAATCCAGTTCGCGAGCTCCTCGTCCAAATGCAGGTATTTCATGCGCGAGTAATTTTGCTCAGCTACCCGCAACAGGTGGGTGACCTGTAAAATGTCTCGGAGTGACACATGACAAGAAATGCTGTTAGTCAAAAAGACAAGCGCTTGAAGAAACACACTTTATTATATTTTTTAAGAACAGACAAAAGAAAAGCCATCAATGCTCGTGTCTGATTCTCTGTTTGTTCAGAGACGTGCAACGGGACCCTGTCTCGTGGAACAAGTGCATGTAAAGAGTTATCACTCCTTTTTCTCTGTTTCATTCATCTGAAAACTGTTTGCAAGAATAATGTTATCTATGAGAATGCTGCAAATGATCTCCCATCATCTCGTGAGGTGCTGTGAGTTTAGTTTGCTTTATTTCCACGGAGCAGTTCGCTCTTACACATTGTTAATGCAACTATTATATACAGGTATCTTTGTATTAAAGAAACAAAGACGAAAGTGATTAAATCATAAAGTAATACTAAAACTGAGTTCCATTTTATTTTCTTTAGGCAGCATTAACTTTATTACCAAAACACAATACAAACACATTCGATAAGAAAACAGGGGAACACAGGGGAATTTATTAGGCTTATTTATTATGATGATTATTATAATTATCTTTACATTCATAATTGTCTTTTGTTCTTAATTTGTAGGCTATTAGTAATTTTCACCTGGTGTCATTAATGGATGCTTGCGTGATGGCAAACACGTGTACTCAATTCTATATTGCAACGTTACCTATTCATTTTTGCATATTTGTTTGTTTTTGTGTTTTGAGAAGTCTATGGGCAATATAAACATTTTATTTTATTGAAAAACTTGGTTTTTGAAAACAGTAAATTATTAGCTTTGTGGTATGGCTCTTTTGAAAAAATTCATCATCCAAAAATTTTAAAATTGTCTCCTTTGAAAATTGGTTCTCTGCACTAGACATACGTTTTTGACTACACTTACATTACATGATTCCACCACATGAAGTCTTCTTAAGACCCTGATGAGTGTGTGAGGGTGTATGTGTGTTTGATGCAGATCGAACAGTCTGACACCCTGTTACTGCTCTTATCTCAGCAAACACAAACACTGTTAAACACTTCAGCATTGAGAGCATAAAGGTCAAACAAAAATAACTTGCACTCTCTGAGTTGCCATAGTGACAGGTGTTACTGAACAGCACTTCACTGGTGTCATTCACTAACAGACAGGTAGAGAGAGACAGGAGACAGTGAAAAAGAAAGAAAGAAAGAAAGAAAGAAAGAAAGAAAGAAAGAAAGGTCATGATTCAGAAGGCTGAAGAGAGCAACCTGGACAGACTGTTGCCTCAAAGATCGTCAGGGGATTCAGGGACAATCCGCTTTTATTCCGAGAGTCTTTCAGTGTGCTGCCTGCTATTAGCATCACAAAAACACCACTTTACAAAGAACCAATGCCATTCATATTTCACTGTTTTCTAAACCTCTGCTCCTTTCAATTCTCTCTCTTCTGTATCACTCTGTTCTATCTCTCTCTCTCTCTCTCTCTCTCTTTGTTTCTTTAAACATATTTCCCCATTCAAGAATCTTCTACAATCTACAGGATCAATTTTCCATTATGTTTCTCATGCACTGAGATTGTGACATAGAGCACAAATTCCTCCGGCCGTTTTTAGTATTCATAATCTGAATAGGAAATCAAATATTTCTATTGAAAAATGACTTCACTATCTAGGATAAAGAAATTCCTAACTGTATCAGGGTGAAACAGGGGTCAGTATGAATGAGAGAAATAATCATCTTTATAATCTGTCTGACAGAAAGATTTGTCTGATAGATAGACAAAACAAAAGATATAAACAGACAGACAGACAGACAGACAGACAGACAGATAAACAAAAACTGACAGATATAACAAAACAATTACAGATAGATAGAACAATAGAATAAACAAAAGGATAGAACAACAGATGAAAGATAGAATAATAGACAGATAGAATGAAAGATAGAATAATAGATAGATAAAATGATAGACAGAACAATAGAACAACAGAACAACAGATAAAACTATAGAATAGGGCTGGGCAATAGGACAATGTTATCGGATTATTTCCACGGACCAGTTCGCAGTTAACATGCATTGTGAATGCAACTCTGCAGGTTCAGTAATATATTTCTTTGTATTAAAGAAACAAAGACGAAAGCGATTAATCATAAAATAGTAAAAGGCACGTTCACCTTGAACCTAAAATTTAGTTCTATTTTATTTTCTTTAGGCAGCATTAACTGTAATCAAACACAAATTCGATAAGAACACACATTTGGCAGTATTATTTTGGGAAATTATTAGGCTTTATTATGATTATTATTATTCTTATCTTTACATTTATAATTGTCTTTAGTTCATAATCTGTAGGCTATTAGTAATTTTCCACCTGTTGTCGGACACTTGCGTGATTGCAAATGGGGCCGTTGGAAATGGTAAATGTTTGGATTTGGGGAGGTGGTTAAATAAGATGTTTTTTTTTTTACTTTGTTATTTTAATTGCTTTCTTCGTTTAGTTTAAAGTGCCAATTGAATTTAGAAATGTCTTTTGTTTGTGTTTTTCGTGTTTTAAGCAAAACCAATAAAGCAAAAATATTCACCGACCCTCGGCAGGGGGGGTTGACGATACAATCGTATATCGCGCTATTTTTCAAGGCGATTATCGATAAAATATTTTTAACATATCACCCAGCCCTACTATAGAACATAGATGGATACAATGACTGACGGACAGACGGACGGTCCGACAGACAGACAGACAGACAGACAGACAGATAGACAGATAGATAGATAGATAGATAGATTGATAGAATTAGTCCAAAATCCTGTTCCTGATAATGTAGCTATAAATTTGCACTTCAGTGAGGACAGAAAACTTGAGGCTGGAAACTTGCTGTGTCACGCCTGGTTAGGACATGTGTTGTGCATTTTGCATGTGTGTGTGCGTGTGTGTGTGTGTGTTAGACTATAATCGTCTCACACTTGTTTACTGACATCACTGGTTCACATGGGAGTCAGATGATAGCTCAGCTGGGTCAGTCTGTACTGATTTAATCTGCAGCCCTGTCTGTCCTCTTCTCCTCTATTTAATTCTTTATTTCCATTTCTTTCCATTAAAGTCAGCCTTATTTCCACATGTGACCTCTGTAAAACTTCCTTCGCTCTCAGCTAAAGCTGTAAAACATCTCACAAACTCTGTACTGGGTGTTGTTAAATCGACTGAATTTCAGCTGTCAGTTCATTGTACAGTTCATCAGGATCGCGTTGATGAGCTGTTGAATTTACCTCTGAAAAGAGCTATTTGCCTCTGTTATCTTTGCAACAATGTTTAAGCATGATTGGACTGTCAGGAATATCAGAATGAGAACAGAAAATAACAACAATTCAGTCAACGGAAAGTTTCTTAAGAGTGCACATTTCTACTACCATCAAAGTATTGTCGAAATTTTCAGTATTACCATAGCATCATGTCTCCATCACCAGAGGATCTATCAAGGCCATTGACAGAAACTTGCTCCCCATAAGACACAGCCGATGAATATTTTTGAGTTTCAAATTTAAAACTCAACCCACTGAAATCCAAAGTCACATACTTTAAATACCTTAGATTTTTCAATGTTTACTTTAAAATGCAAGAGAGCATTTGTAAAATGTGAAATGACTCTCTGGAAACTGTGAGCACATTAAAGAGCCAGTTTAGCTGAGGGTGACCAGAAAATGAATATAAACCCTCTTTCCAAAGCATCCTATGAACATCCGACACAGCTGACTGATTTCTAATTTGGTGTGGAAAAGGCTTATGTGACTGTACAGTAATCTCCCAAACCGGAGTTTGTTCAATAGTGTTGGTATCTTAGGAACGGCACATCTGTATATAAATTAATCAATTAGTGATACAAGTGTAGCAATTCCTAGAGAACATTTGTCTTCTTAAGATGTGTCCGATATGTGTGGTACTGTAACCAGGTTATGGTATTCCCTACCTGGTTGAACTGCTCAAGTCTGTCTTTGACCTCCATAAGCACAGGTTCAGCACCTCTGACCCTCACTTCTGGATTCTGCCTTTGAGCACGGACTCCATTTCCCACCACTCTTCCTTCATAACTGAGAGAGAAAAAGACAGAAACAAAGTCAGTAACTTTTTAATAAGGGACCATGTTTTACCTTTGATATTTACACATTAAACAGATTTCCTTTATCAGTGTAAGGCTATAAATGGCTTAAAGGTATAGTTCACCCAAAAATGAAAATTCTCTTATCATTTACTCACCCTTATGCCATTCCAGATGTGTATGACTTTCTTTCTACAGCAGAACACAAACGAAGATTTTTAGAAGAATATCTCAGCTCTGTAGTTCCATACTATGGAAGTGAATGGTGATCAGACCTTTGTAGCTCCAAAAATCACATAAAGGAAATGAATCCATATGACACCAGTGGTTAAATCCATATCTTCAGAAGCGATATAATAGGTGAGGGTGTGAAACAGATCCTTTTTTACTCTAAATCTCCACTTTAAATTTCACTTTCAGATATGAAAGTGAAATTAAACAGGCTCCACATTTGACTTTCAGATGTAAAAGTGAAAGTGGAGATTTAGAGTAAAAAATGACTTAAATTTGGATTTGTTTCTCACCCACACCTATTATATCGCTTCTGAAGATATGGATTTAAACACTGGTGTCTTATGGATTACTTCTGTTACCTTTATGTGAATTTTTGGAGCTACAAAGGTCTGATCACCATTCAATTGCATTGTATGGACCTACAGAGCTGAGATATTTTTCTAAAAATCTTCATTTGTGTTCTGCTGAAGAAATAAAGTAATAAAGTAAATAAATAAATAAATAAATAAAAAATCACAATGAGGACATTTTTTTATATATATATGGGGCATTTCAGTAAATCCTGAGGGCATGTAATTAAGAAAAGAACAAATTGGCTTTGCGAGACAATTACATTGCTGTCATATGTAGAAGTAAAATTAACATTAAGTGTGTGTGCATTTGTGTGAGAATTTAAAAAAAAAAACAAATTAAACCCCTCAAAAATCGACCTTGGTTTTGAGGTCTCTTGGAAGCTTACATCTTCAATCCTCTGTTTGGCTTAACTATGACATGGACAGCATTCCATTGTGACAGTCTAAGAGATCAATAAGGCTCTGACTCGGGATCCCCTGACAGAAACGATACATTATAAAGTCTAATTGCTGCCTTGTGTGCTGTGGAAGGAGAGGGGAGGTGTTAGTTGTTTGTATCAGAGAGTATTGATGAGCCAGTGGGTGAGAAACGACTCCTTTGGAATAATAAATGGTGTAAATGAGGGTTAAATGTGAGGCTAATTAGAGTCCTGTAAGAGGCCACAGAAAAAAGTGTCAGAACTACTCTCTACAAGAGCAGGGTGAGAGAGAAAATAAGGGCTACGTAATTGCAAAAAGACAAAGTCAAAGCCAGAAAGAAAGTTTGACAGTACTGAATGACAGCGAGACAGCACTAAAGAAAAGGATGCAGTTGGAAAAAAATTAATAAATAAATGACATACCAGATAAAAAGAGTGAGAAAGAGAATATAAAAACAGTTAATTTAGATGTAACCACGTGAAGCACATTTTAGAGATTTAGCACATTCCTCTCTGCCCATGTCCTTATACCTCCTTTCTACTCATCCCTTCTCCCCTTTGGCTTGTCCACACTGCAGTAACTGAGTCCTGAATGGATGCCTCGTTAGTGCTCTAGCTGTTGCTCACCAGAGGTGCACAAGCCAGTAATAGGTGTGTCTGCCTACTCAGCACTTCTTCAGTTTATCCCTCATCCTGATCTCCAAACACAACCCCTGGATAAATTCACAATCTCAATGTTAAAGGGATAGTTCACCCAAAAATGAAAATTTTCTCATCTTTTATTCACCCTCATGCCATATCAAATGTGTATGACTTTCTTTCTTCTGCAGAACACAAATCGTGATTTTTAGAAGAATATTTCTGCTCTGTAGGTCCATACAATGCAAGTTGATTGAGTGCCAAAATTTTGACACTCCAAAAATCACATAAAGGCATCATAAAAGTAATCCATAGGACTCCAGTGTTTTAATCCAAATCTTCAGAAGTAATATGATAGGTGTGGGTTATAAACAGATCAATAAATTTTTAAGTTAGTTTTTTGCTAGAAATTGTTCTCCCTGCCCAGTAGGGGGTGATATGCATGAAGAATGTGAATCATCAAAAACACAAGAAGAAGAATGTAAAAGTTCAAGTTAAAGTGGAGATTGACTGAGCAGGGAGGAGAATTTAGAGTAAAAAGGGACTTAAATATTGATCTGTTTCTCACCCACACCTATCATATTGCTTCTGAAGACATGGATTTAACCACTGGAGTCTGATGGATTACTTTTATGATGACTTATGTGATTTTTGGAGCTTCAAAATTTTGTAAATAAAGAATTTCCTAAAGAAAAGTATTTATAAAATAAAGAATTTTCATTTTTGGGTAAATCAACTGAATCAACATGCATACATTTGGTCAGTGTCATTTTTAAGGGTCCGATCTGGTAGAAATAGCTTTTTGAGGTAAAAACTGCACAGTTTCTCTTTATACAGTGTAGAAAGAAAATAATTATCAGTTCGTAAAGGAATGTTCTGTGCTCAGCAAAGTTACAAACAACCAAAGAAACACAGAAGCCATCTAAGTACACTACACCTGTTCCATCACTCTCATTATCATGCTGTTACACATATTTGCCAATATTATTTCTGAAACCATGCATATTCCACCCACACCCTTTAAAATACATTATTTATCTACTAATTTTATGATGTGATGAGAACGCACAAACACTAACAGAAAAATGATGTTTGTGGATGTATGTGAGGCAGTGACTGTGAGCAGTAAGTGAATTTTGAGTGGTTTATGGGTTTATGTTCACATAAACTAGCACACAGTGATTCAGAGCCACATACATCCTTTGATGTATTTAGCTAAATTCTCTCAACACTGTAAAACTAAAGATGTCATGCTCAATTGGGTTTTTTAAACTACACAGAAAGACCAGAAATCTCCTGATCTGGACACATTCTAAAATAATTTCCCAAACCATTTAAGATTGCTCCAACCTGGTTTCATTAAAACACGTAACTATACCAAATAGTTTTTTGTTTTACGTGGCTCGCTGATGTATCACAGCAGTTTCCTGGTGAAATGAATGCAAAAGGTGCTACACAATGACTTTTATTCCCTTTCACATAAATGATGAGTAAAACTGCAGATCATCAGTTCAAACACTTACCTTTGCCTTATTTGTCACATAATGTTATTTTATGACATCAAAACACTTTTACTACAGTGCATGACTTGTATGGTGATACAATTTAATGTTTGTATTGCATCACCAACCACAGGGTAAGAGTCCTGAAGAGCATGCAAGTCGACACGTGAACCGGAGGTGTCACAGAAGCAAGGGTGTAGTTTCCATGGGGGATGGGGGGGGGGGGTAAACCCCTGGAATATTTATACCATGATCAATGGAAACATGTAGATGCTTCATGCTGCAACCCTCCAGCATTCAAGCCAAATCTGTGCACAGAAGCACCACAAAATGATCTCACTGTAAAAGACCTCTGTTCGGTCAGGAAAGGAGGAAGCTGGGACCCGGCTGAGCAGTCAACATAAAGTTTTAATGATACAAATGAACCTCAACATAACATAAAAGACACACACAAAATAACTCTGTGTGTGTGTCTCTCTCTCTCTCACTGGCATCTCCAGCTCCCTTTTATCTCTTTCTCTCCTGCTGATTAGGTGACTCAGCGCCGGCCACGCCCTCCTCCTCATCACACTCACATTTGCTTTTTCTGACACTATCGGTTAGGTTTCCGTTTTATGGTAGTGAGGTAAGTAGGTTTTGTTCATTTAAAACTCAGAGCATTAGCCTTAAAAAAAACTCATCTGTTTAGGAGAAAATTGTACTTGCTTTTAGCGCCACTCAGTTGACATTTCATTTCCGAAATGCTGTAATACATGTAAACAGCCATGAAATATCATTTTGCAAAAATATAGTTTCAATCACATAATTTTTTATAAGATCAGGCTTGTTCTTTTAGCAGATGCTTATGTCCAAAACTACTAGCATGACATTTTTACTACAGGGAAAATACCACTGTAAAAACTAGGGGTACCTTTAAGCCCTCAAAGCCCACCAGCTCATGAATCACCCATTACTGGAATCAAACCTGCAACCTATTGGTTATTAGCCTACAATTTTCAACCACTAAGCCACATTCACTCCCATTATGGAGGCATTGGCCATTAAGCCATATCACTGAACATTAGTCAATTTTAGACATCTAAAAACTCTTTGTTATATGTCCTTTGTGATCAATCTTCAATCTTTATTTTTGAAAATGAAAGAGAAACTGCGTCAAAAGCTCTAGAGTCTAGACATTGATAAAGGTTTGGTCTGAAAAAAGATCAAAAGATCTGTCTGCTGGATCTGAAATGCATAGGTTGATGCACAAGCTCACAATAAATACGTCTGGAATCATCTATTAAACACGCTCAGAAACTGTATATTTACTGTAGTTCACCCAAAAATTCTGTCATCATTTCCTCAGCCTCATGTTGTTTCATATGACTTTCTTTCTTCTGTGGAACACAAAAGCAGATGTTAGGCAGTATGTTAACCTCAGTCCCCATTCACTTTCATTGTATACAAAAAAGCGGTAATGAAAGTGAATGGTGACTGACGATAACATTCTGCCTAAAATCTCCTTTTGTATTCCACATCAGAAAGAAAGTCATATGGGTTTGGAACAACATAAGGCTGAGTAAATGATGAACGAATTTTGTCAATATTGTGCTGTTTTCATTTAATGTCTCACATTGAAACAAGGCCAACACTCTCTCTCTCTCTCTCTCTCTTTTTTTTTTTTTCTCACACAAAGATACACACAAAGATTTCTAATGATGGTGTACAAAGAAAGCCTATAATCCCTGGGCGTGACACAGAGGAGAGAGTTAGAAGTGTTAGAATCTTCCTTACTAAGCACACACACTGGCACTGTTCAAAAACATAATAAGCTGCCTCGCTGTCCTCTGTCTATTTAGGCAGCTCCCTTCTATGGCAGCATCCTAACAGAAATGGAACCTCATAAGCGACTGATTTGAAACACTCCACATAGGCAGTAACTATGTTTGTATTAGTGCGCTACAGTAGAGACTCAACTGAGAATTAATTCCAATAGGAATCCATTTAAATGAATTCCAATATAAGAACAACACAATACTCTAATAAGCATAAATATACATGGCACATATATTTGAAATTAAACAGTCTGAAAAGAAATCTTGTGTTTGAAATGGCATTCTACCATCCTATTCATAATTTTATTTAGTATGCATACTGTGCAAAAATACTTGAACTCCTATATTTTTCAAAATGATTTGTGAGTGGAATACTGTATCCAGCTGTGGCAGGCAGAGGGCGGGGCTGGGTCGTGATTCTGCACACCCGGCCCCTAAGGGATAAGGCCCGAGAGGGATAAGGCCGACTGGAGACGGCAGTGCGACAGAGAGAGAGTTACGGACAACTGTCCGACACCTGTGTGTGTGTTTGTCTTTTTGGTTAAGTTTCTCATTAAATTATCATTTATATTGTCAAGCCGGTTCTCACCTCCTCCTTTCCATTGAACTGTGTTAAACTGGTGCCGAAATCTGGGAAGGAGGAGGGATGCGCCGTAGTAGAGTCCTCACCACTACCATCCACCCCAATGGAGCAGCCACGGCCATTCGCCGGGGGAAGAAGGAGCCTGGCTGCCTGAGAACTGAGGAACGGCCGCTGACTGTGAGGGGAGGAGGGGCTCCTAACTGACTGCCTGGAGCGGTCAGGGCTGCTACCAGGGGCGGAGGAGACCCCTACCAGCCGCTGAAAATGCGGCAGGGCATTCCGTCTGCCAGGGGCTGGAGGACTGCCTCTGATCTGCCTGGGGAGGCGTGGCTGTCGTCCATCAGAGGGTGGAGGAGTGGCCGAGGACCAGGCTACGGCATATCGGAGAACCGGCGAGTAAATTATAATTTTTTTCTCTCTCTCCTCTCTCTCTCCCGCTGCTGCTCTGCATTGGCCTTTCCCTCTCTTTTTAAATATTATTTTTATTATATTTTAACTTGGTATCATCACCATTACAGTGTGTATGTACCATGTTTTTGTTGTTGTTTTCCCTCCCTTTGTCCCCTCCCAGTTCCAGGAAGGTGGGGATGACCTGCTGGCAGACGGGGCCGGAAGGGCACACTTCCCCCCAGGGAAAGGGGGGGGGTATGTACATCATGCCGGGGGCTCCCCAGCCTGAGAGAACGAGGGAGGAATGTGGCAGGGCAGAGGGTGGGCCGGGTCGTGATTCCGCACACCCGGCCGCTAATTAGGCTGATGAAGCCCGAGAGGGATAAGGCTGACCGGAGACGGCAGTGCAACAGAGAGAGAGTTATTGGGGGGATGTCATTGTTTAAAAGACTAACAGTCTGTTAGTTCTTTTTTTGCAACATGGAAAGTCATAAAACATGAGGTTGAGTAAATGATGACAGCATTTTTAAATTTTGTGTGAACTACACCTTTATAAAGAAAGTAATTCAAAAAATGTTTCAGTGTGAGAGAGAGAAATAGAGGAAACTATAAACGAGATCTCAAACTGCAAACAGTAGAGCTGGTCTGTAATTAATGGGGGCGGCAGAGAGTGAATGACAACCACTAGAATGTTCAAATCTGATTTAGATGAATTACAGGTTCGGCGTGCAATAAACTGGCAGAGAGAGCCGTGACACAGACATGTAAATTACTAGCTCTGTGTTCTCTAATCTTCTCAGAATATGCTCTTCTGATGCCTATGGTATGGACAGCTCTATTGTCCTCCACACGTCTTTCACAAAACATAGAGACAATGGCAGCCGCCCTGCATGAGGACACACCAGAGAGAAACCAGCAATCAGATGCTGTGGAGGGTGAGCCACTCTGAAAAGATAACAAATGTTTGGTAGAAGATTCGAGCTCAAGAAAGGCAGTTGCTTTTCTGAAGTGAGATGTGAATGCCAAATCTTATGACCAGAATAAAGAGTCAAAACCTGTCTGTTTTGTATAGCATACCAACATAGCACACGTAGATCTCTGAGATGTCTGTTTTAGAGACAGACAGACAGACAGACAGATAGACAGATAGATAGATAGATAGATAGATAGATAGACAGACAGACAGACAGACAGATAGATTTCACATGTGAAAACAAATTCCACCAGTATAGTGACAGTGTTATTTTGGAGCTGTTGATTGATCCCAGCCTTGCCTGTTTTCTAACTTCTTAGTGGATTTGAGTCTTAACAGGTTCTATTATGACATCATCAGCCCTGGGAGTTGCCTTCCAATCAAAGATCCCTCAACAGAGATGACAGGCCAAACTGATGTCACTCTGTTTTTCTAAACACAATGCCATGTGTCACTAAGCAATTCAACAGCACTTAACTGAGAAAATGAAACTTTTTTCCCATGCCATATTTTTCCAAGAAAATGCACAAACACAGGTGTTCTGCCTCAGGTGAAAATAGGGCAGGTCTTTGTCAAATGTGGTGAGAGTTTTAACTAGGAATGTGCACGATAACATTTGGTAATATTCGGTTAACAGCAAGGGTTCACCAACGGTTATTCGGTCATTCACACGCAAAAATCGAAGTTACAGTGAGGCACTTACAATGTAAGTGAATGGGGCCAATTTTTAGAGGGTTTAAAGGCAGAAACTTGAAGCTTATAATTTTTGTAAAAGCACTTACATTAATTCCTCTGTTAAAACTTACTGTATGTATTATTTGAGCTGTAAAGTTGTTTAAATCCACTGAAAGTGCCTCACTGCAACCCAGATATTTGCTTTTTTCAAAGAAAAGGAGGTAATCAACATTATGCCACAAATGCTGTTGATTGAGCTTAACTTATATTGAACCCAGAATATTCCTTTAAAGTCTACAGAACTGTGTTGCAGTGTAAGCCATGTTTTTCAGAGAAACAAATGATTGTAAAAATGTTTACTATTCTTAAAAGGATAGTTACATTTACATTTATTCATTTGGCAGATGCTTTTATCCAAAGCGACCTACAAAAGAGGAATAATGCATCATAAGCGATTCATCTCAAGGAGACAGTGGTACGAAAAGTGCTGCATTACAAAGTTTCACTAGCATCAGAAAAGTAGTATCCAAGACAGATTAGAGTGAAACAACAATATACACACAGTTGTGCTCAAAAGTTTGCATACCCTTTGAGAATTGGTAATATATGTACCATTTTTAAAGAAAACATGAGTGAGCAGGCAAAACACATTTATTTTATTTCTTATGGGATTCATATTCAACTGTAGGTTATAACAGGATGACACAATCATAAAACATGGCAACAAAGTAAAAAATGAAATGACCCCTGTTCAAAAGTCTGCATACCCTTAGTTCTTAACACTGTGTATTGTCCCCTTTAGCATCAATGACAGCATGCAGGCTTTTGTAATAGTTGACTATGAGGCCCCAAATGCATGCAGGTGGTATAGCTGCTCATTTGTCTTGGCAAAATGCCTCCAGGTCATGCAAAGTCTTTGGTCGTCTTGCATGAACCGCACGTTTGAGATCTCCCCAGAGTGGCTCGATGATATTAAGGTCAGGAGACTGTGATGGCCACTCCAGAACCTTCAACTTTTTCTGCTGTAACCACTGGAGGGTCAACTTGGCCTTGTGCTTAGGGTCATTGTTGTGCTGGAAAGTCCAAGAGCATCCCATGCGCAGCTTTCGTGCAGAAGAATGAAAATTGTCTGCTAGTATTTTATGATAACATGCTGCATTCATCTTGCCATCAATTTTCACAAGATTCCCCATGCCTTTAGAGCTCAAACACCACCAAAACATCAGTGAGCCACCACCATGCTTCACAATGGGGATGGTATTCTTTTCACTATAGGTCTTATTGATCCCTCTCCAAACGTAGCGCTTATGGTTGTGACCATAAAGCTCTATTTTGGTCTCGTCACTCCAAATTACAGTGTGCCAGAAGCTGTGAGGCATGTCAAGGTGTTGTTGGGCATATTGTAATCAGGCTTTTTTGTGGCATTGGCGCAGTAAAGGCTTCTTTCTGGCAACTCGACCATGCAGCTCATTTTTGTTCAAGTATTGTCGTATTGTGCTCCTTGAAACAACCACACCGTCTTTTTCCAGAGTAGCCTGTATTTCTCCTGAGGTTAGAAATAACCTCAGGTTATTGAGGGTTTTTCTTTGTATCCTGAACAATTCTTCTGGCAGTGGCTGAAATCTTTCTTGGTATATCTTGGCTTGGTATCAAGAGATCCCCGAATTTTCCACTTCTTAATAAGTGATTGAACAGTACTGACTGGCATTTTCAAGGCTTTGGATATCTTTTTATATCCTTTTCCATCTTTATGAAGTTCCATTACCTTGTTACGCAGGTTTTTTGACAGTTCTTTTCTGCTCCCCATGGCTCAGTATCTAGCCTGCTCAGTGCATCCACGTGAGAGCTAACAAACTCATTGACTATTTATACACAGACACTAATTGCAATTTAAAAAGCAACAGGTGTGGGAAATTAAACTTGAATTGCCATTTAAACCTGTGTGTGTCACCTTGTGTGTCTGTAACAAGGCCAAACATTCAAGGGTATGTAAACTTTTGATCAGTGCCATTTGGGTGATTTCTGTTATCATTATGATTTAAAAAGGAGCCAAACAACTATGTGATAATAAATGGCTTCATATGATCACTATCCTTAAATAAAAGAAAATTTGCATGATCAGTCATATTTTCAAAATCAATGGCAAAATTTCACTGTTTTTGGCCTTTTTTGTAAAACAGAGAGTGAGTCTGCTTCACGAATGGAGTTGGGAAGGTCATTCCACCAACGTGGTACAGTGAAACCAAAAGTCCGGGAAAGTGTTTTGGTGCCTTTTTGTGTTAGTACAACAAGGCGTCACTCATTAGCCAACCGCAGGCTTCTGGTGGGAACGTAGCTCTACAGAAATTATTTTAGGTACGCTGGAGCAGACCCAGAGACTGTTCTGTATGCCAGTATCAGAGCCTTGAATTGGATACGTGCATCAACCAGCAGCCAGTGAAGAGAGACAAGGAGTGGTGTAACGCGCTCTCTTTGATTCATTAAAGACCAGACGTGCAGCTGCATTCTGGAACATTTGCAGGGGCCTAATTGTGCATGCAGGGAGGCCTGCAATGAGAGCATTACAGTAGTTCAGTCAAGTTATTACAAGTGACTGAACAAGAAGTTGTGTGGCATGTTCAGAGAAGAAGAGTCTTATTTTCCTGATATTGTAGAGTGTAAATCTACACAATCATGCTGTCTTTACATTTACATTTACATTTATTCATTTGGCAGACGCTATTATCCAAAGCGACTTACAAGAGAGGAAAACATAAGCAAATCATCTTAGGAGACAGTGGTATGAAAAGTGCTGTATTACGAAGTATCACTAGCATCATAATAGTATTCAAAACAGAATAAAGTGCAACAGAAATGTATTTTATTATTTTTTCTTTTTTTTAATGACTGGTTAAGTGCTCATGGAAAAGATGTGTTTTTAGTCGTTTTTTGAAGACAGAGAGTGAGTCAGCTTCATGGATGGAGTTGGGAAGGTCGTTCCACCAATGTGCTATGATGAAGCTGAAAGTCCGGGAAAGTGTTTTGGTGCCTCTTTGTGTTGGTACAACAAGGCGACGTTCCTTAGCCGACCGCAGACTTCTAGTGGGCGCGTAGCTCTGCATAAATGATTTTAGGTATGCTGGAGCAGACCCAGTAACTGTTCTGTATGACAGCATCAGAGCCTTGAATTTGATACGTGCATCAACCGGTAGCCAGTGGAGAGAGACAAGGAGTGGTGTAACATGTGCTCTCTTTGGTTCATTAAAGACCAGACATGCTGCTGCATTCTGGATCATTTGGAGGGGTCTAGTTGCACATGCAGGGAGGCCTGCAATGAGAGCATTATAGTAGTCCAGTCTAGTTATGACAAGTGACTGGACAAGCAGTTGTGTGGCATGTTCAGAGAGGAAGGGTCTTATCTTCCTGATATTGTAGAGTGTAAATCTACATGATCTTGCGGTCTTTGAGATGTGGTCTGTGAAATTTAGTCTGTTGTCGATGGTTACCCCTAGATTTCTGACTGATTTGGAAGGCGTTACTGTAGTTGCACCCAGCTGCGCGGTGATGTTGTGTTCAACATCAGGGTTGGCTGGAAGGACAAGGAGTTCAGTCTTGACTGGGCTGAGTTGCAGGTGGTGTTCCTTCATCCAGGCCGAGATGTCCGCCAGGCAGGCAGAAATTCGAGCAGTCACTGTGGTGTCGTTAGGTTGGAAAGATAAGTAGAGCTTTGTGTCGTCAGCAGTGGTAAGAGAACCCATGTGCTTGAATGATGGGCCCCAGTGATGTTGTGTATATAGAGAAGAGAAGCGGCCCAAGCACTGAGCCCTGAGGTACCCCAGTAAGTAGCTGATGTGACTTGGACACCTCACCTCCCCAGCCAACCATGAAGGACCCACTTGAGAGATAGGACTTACACCAGTCAAGTACAGTTCATGTGATCTCCAGAGTAAAACGGGTGGACAGTAGGATCTAATGGTTGACTGTGTCAAAGGCTGCAGAAAGGTCCAGAAGAATCAGGACGGATGATCTGGATCCAGCTCTCGCCTGTCTCAGCGACTCAGTGACAGACAAGCAGGGCAGTCTTGGTGGAATGTCCACTTTTGAAGCCTGATTAATTGTCATCCAGCAGCTTATTCTGCGAGAGATACGCAGAGATCTGATTGAAAACTGCCCTTCACCAAATAATGAAAATTCTCTTATCATTTACTCACCCTCATTTAGTTTCGAACCTATATGACTTTTTTTTCTCCATAGAAAAGAAGTCAAATGTTAGTCTCAGTCACCATTCAATTCACAGCGTTCATTGTATGGAAAAAAAATATGGAATAAAGTTGAATGGTTATAGATACTAACATTCTGCCTAAAACATATTTTTGTATTCCACAGAAGGAAGACAGTCATGCAGGTTCGGGAACAACATTCCATCCTTCGGATGAGATGTTAAACCAAGGTCCTGACTCTCTGTGGTCATTAAAATACCCAGGGCACTTCTCGTAAAGAGTAGGGGCGTAACCACAGTGTCCTGGCCAAATTCCCCCCATTGGCCCTTCTCAATCATGGCCTCTTGATAATCCCCATCCATTAACTGGCTCTATAACTCTAATCTCAACTCTCCACCAATAGCTGATGTGGGGGGAGCATACTGGCGCACTATGGCTGCCGTCGCATCATCCAGGTGGATGCTGCATACTAGTGGTGGTTGAGGAGAGTCCCTTGTTCACTGCGTAAAGCGCTTTGAGTGTAGTGTCAGAAAAGCAGTATATAAATGTAATGTTCATTCATTCATTCATTCATTCATAAGAGTAAGTAAATGGTGACAGAATTTCCATTTTTGAGTGAGCTACCCTTTTAAAGTGTTGCTTAAAAGATAAGTAAAGTATTTAGTTTAAAGTCATTGTGCCGCCCACCTGCTGGAATACACCACATATCCTTCAGCACAGTCAAGTAAAGCTGAGAGTTTATAACCGACTGAATTCAAAATGTCTGTTTATATCCATAAATAAACACTTTAAAAGAGTTTACAGACAAGCCTGCAAGCACCAAAACAGAGATCTCCAAGAATGAATGCAAATCAATAAAATTGTGAAATGAACCAAACAAAATGGGCCTGAATACACAATAAATGTCTAAAAGAAACAGAGAGGTGAAGAGAAGAAATTCTACAGAGATGGAAAGATCAGGGAGAGGGAGGAGTGTGAGAAGATGAGCAAATGGTGAAGATAAACCACAGCAGAGTCGAGCCAAGCCTGCTGCACCAAGGCATGATGGGAAAACAGACTGTGGCAACCAGTGGCAGGGACAGATGCCCATGTGGTCAACAGCTGTGTATGAGTGCATGTGTGTGGGGCTTGTTCCTCAAGAGAAAGGGATAGGCCACTGAGGTCAGCCCATTACACATACACACACTTTCCCCTGCATTAGGCTCAAAGCAAGCATCAATGTTTCCACACAGAACAATGGAAGCAGATATGTGTGTGCATCTGATTGTGCTGTTACTGAAAGCAATATCAATAACTCTCTCCATTAATCTTACGCAGAGGGAGGGATTTACACACTGAGCATGACGGAATAAAAGAGAAATAGAGGGTGACTAGAGTGTGTGAAGTGAAGGGTGGAGGAATGTATTTGAGTTAAGATAAGGCAGATTCAGACTGTTATTATCGGTGTTGGGACTCGTTAGAAGTAACCCTCCACAGACCAGGCAGGGTGTGGGACAAACACACCTCTCATTTGGTCAGGCGACACGTACAGTATATACACGTACACACATAACATGTTTTATATCAGAGTAGGGACCTCTAATTCACTTCTGCTGTTCTAAAATTGAGCTCCTGATAATGACTAAACCATAACCAGATTTTTTCACAGACATTTTTTTGGGCATTTTCTGCACAAATTTGGGGGGAAATCATTAGAATTCTGTGGGCACAGATTCCAGGTTGGCCTAACCATACCACCTTGTAGTAATTTTACATGTAAAATGAGACATTATTTCAACATCTGTTTCTGAAGCTGATTTCCATTTGATGTTTTTCAGGTTTTACGATCATTGTGGGCATATTTTGGCCCTATACTGATAGACAAACAAGTCTACAGACACACACACACCAGGGATTACAGTTGTATTTTATTTATTTTTTTTATTTTTATTTTTATTTTTTGACCGTTAAAGGTGCACTCAGTAATTTCAGTCTTTGTGTCATTTTGGACTTTGGACACTGACACCTATATTCGGATAGAACCGGGTGTGGGTGGGGCTTAAACCGGAAGTGTGTCAAAACTAAATGAAATGCCCATTTTTAAGTGTTAATCTTACATTTATAGTCTCTATTAATAAAACATACCTTGTATATGCCTTTTTATAATAATAGCCTAATAATAACATATCAATAATAATAATGATAATTATTATTATTATACAATTACAGGTGCATCTCAATAAATTAGAATGTCATGGAAAAGTTCATTCATTTCAGTAATTCAACTCAAATTGTGAAACTCGTGTATTAAATAAATTCAATGCACACAGACTGAAGTAGTTTAAGTCTTTGGTTCTTTTAATTGTGATGATTTTGGCTCACATTTAACAAAAACCCACCAATTCACTATCTCAAAAAATTAGAATATGGTGACATGCCAATCAGCTAATCAACTCAAAACACCTGCAAAGTTCAGTAATTCAGAATTACTGAAATAAATGAACTTTTCCATGACATTCTAATTTATTGAGATGCACCTGTATTATTTTAAAAAATATAATTTTATTCTTTTTTTTTCTTACCAGATGAAGCTGAATTTCTAGGCTACATTAACGGTGGAATATGTTGTTAACTGTGGTTTCTCCAGGTATTTCAGATATTAATATATGCATGAAACAGAATTTTTGTTCATCTGTCCATGTATAACAACATTATTCTGGAGGCAAGAGGTATCAAGCAAAATGTGAAATGTCAAGCACACATTTTGCAGTGAATAATAAATACAAATTTATTAAAATACATTAAAATAAAATCAATGTAGCCTACAAGCAGGTGAAAGCCACATAAGTCTATCAGAATTTTTTACGATAAGACACCATTAGTTAGTTAAATAATAATAATAATAATAATAATAATAATAATGTTACATTTATATAGCGCCTTACCAGAGTTCAAGAAAACTTAAAATGTTCAAATTTAGAGTTTAAAGAAGAAGATAAAAAGACGGAGCATGTTTCAGTTTCTTCGTTTTAAATAAGGAGGAATATTCCTAATAGATAAAAACTCTATGGAACATTTAAACCTTTATGGAGCATTTGAACTTTTTTTGGAATAAAGACTTAACCAGTTAATTACCTTAATCACTGATGTGGATATAAATGTAGCCCAGTTTAAGAGACAGAAAGACGAGCTCAGACATTAAATCACTTCAGGCAGGGCCATAAACACAATATACATTGAGGGAGACAAGTCCCCTCCAGTCATCAGATATGGCCAGATTGTCCCCTCCCCCCAATCATTTATATCTTTGTTGCTGTTCTGCTGCAGTCCATTATGTGCTGCTGTATAATTGCCATTAAGTTGTTGCATGAATTAGAAAAATGTTTAAAAAAAAATAATTTTCAGCATGCTCTGTAGTCTAACACCCCTCGTCAATATCATTTGAGATAACCAATGAAATCAATGAAGGCGGAACTCAAGTTTAATACGCTAAGCGGGAACCTTGTGGATTAGTTATATTCCAGCGCCACGCATCAGCAAGCAGTTCATGTTAAGAGTGTTTTTGTCATGTGAGATGTCAGTGTATGACTAAATATGCCAAATTTGACCACTGTTTTATGATTAAATTTTGTACCAACTGTAAATAATTTCCAAGGGTGCAAACTACTCTTGCGAAAATTGCGAAATTAGCCGGTTTGAATTGAAAATATGTCATGTACAGTAGGTGATTTGGATGTCATTCATAACTGTGAATGTGAAAACATTAACAGAGCCATTTTCAGCATATCAGTCTTTTCTTTGATACAGCACAAAAAATGAAGGAAAAGATGATTGAAATGATTGATTGCTAGCAATGCAGACACAGTGTTTGTCTTGTACTGTGTGAACTTAAAAAAAACATATCATTTAAAACCAAAAACACATTTAAAGCCTTTATTCAGAAAATTATTGCATTTACTGTATTTACTATTTTAAAGGATCGAGGACACCCACGACCCCCCACCCCTAAATTGGTTTGGTCCCCCCCAATGTTCAAGACATTGTTACAGCCTTGACTTCAAGTCAGGAATTTAACATTGCTTTCAGGTTTAGGCTACAAATGAATACATGGAAATCATGTGTGAATTGTGTGATACATTAACATAGACATTTCAAGAAGTGGAAAGTGTGTATATGATGTCGTATCTTAGTTAATGTTACACTTGACCAACTCCAGATGCACACAATTAACAGAGACCACAAACGGAGTCGAGACCGCGTCCATCCGATCTGAAATCACAATGTGAACATTTTCATTCATAAGATTTACACTTTAAAAATATTGGCTGCACAGATTCATAAATTCATTGTCATTTTGGATATGTTTATTTAAAATGTCGCTTTATCCTTATTAGCTTTTTGGATAATCAGTCATACAAATATTTTTTTAACATTATTCGGATGAATCCATTATTCGTTTTGAAGTCATTATTCATGCCCTTCCGAATAAGGTATTCGGCTTCAGGCACATCCCTAATTCACAGTCAGCCATGATTACTTTAATCAACCAGTGAAAGTGTCAAATAACAGGACAGTTACTGAGATTAAGTGAGCAGTATTCAGCTGGTAATGTGATTCTAACATGGCAGCCCCCATGTGCGGACCCTTTCCATGTAGAATAAAACAGCTTTTATAAGGTTACTGAAATGACTGGAGTCTTCATTTTATTGTGAGTGGTCATGATTTTTTACATATATTGCAAAATTACAATTCATGTCTTTAGGATTTTCACTTTTTTAATGAGGAAAACATTACTGAGTGCACCTTTAAAACAACGTAATATCTGACAAATTACAAAATTGTTGGACACAATGAAAATATTAACACGAAGCGTTAGCAACCACTTTAGTTAATGCCAAAAGTGTACAGCATGACACCATCCCAAAGATGACAGCGCTTCACTGCCACGGAAGCTTAAGCTTTCCCAGCTTAAGTCCTAATCCGCAACTACAGCACATTGTATCCTGCAAACTGGCAAAAGCAGCCTGCGTTATTCTCATCAAGCATGCCCATAGTGAGAAGCTTCTTATTTCAGAATCGCATTAAAACAGTCTAGCGTTGCCATCTTCTGGAGGAGAAGGACTTCTGCACACATTTGACTTCACGTCGGCAGTAAAACAATTCTGTGCTATGTAAAATCGAAGAAAAAAAAGTTATAAAAATAATTAGATTGTAATTTCATGACTCATTTGACTTGATTGTGTCATTAGTATATTGCATATTATGAATAGTCTATTGCGTTTCAGCGCAAAATAAACACCAAAATGAGATGACCAGATATTTTTCCAATTTGCCTGGTAATCTTACCACGTTAGCTGGCACCAAAATGTCTTAGCAGAAACTCTGATACACACACACAAAACATGATAAACAGTATAAACCATGCCCTCAACTGTTTCCGAAGTCTTTCTAGCATCTTTGGAATACTCCCGGGAGGCTTTTTCCAGTGATGACAGTGCATCTCCTATCATCTTAAATGGGGGAACAATGAAATCTCAAAAACGGTTGGTCAAGATTACGATCAAAGAACATATTTCAAATCAGCAGGAAAATCTGACAATGCTGGAATCATAAATTGTGCTTCTTTACCTCAGATTATGCTTAAAAACACAATTTTCCCTGCTTGTATAGTTAATGCACATGCACGTTCTCATGTTGATTGACAGGCGATGTCTGTATATAAAAGGTGATTGGCTCTTTTACCTGTAAGGAGGGACTTCCTTTCTGCATCTGTTGACCGTTGGGCACAAGCTCCTTGGTTGGGCATTCCAATTTCTCCCATTCATTTTAACTGAAGTGGCCAGTCTCTGCTAAATAGTCTGTTGTTTCTCAATATTACTGTGCCATCGGAACAAACTTTGAGACCAGCAGCAATATATATTTTAGAAAACAGAACAATAATTCTCTTACTATAGAGCTGTTCAGCTGTGACGTCAATTTGTAGGCGAACCCGAAAAGCTAATTCGCCATGAGTTCCCTCAGGATTTTCCTATAGGTTTTTATATTGCCATTTTTGGATTTATGGGTAAAATTATGTCTGTGGTAAACATTACTTGAAGATACTTGGACATTTTGTTCAAGAACATAAATTACAAATAGTCATTTCTTAAATGTGAATTCTGAAGCTGCCATGTTTATAAAAAAATGCATGTTGCTAACAAGTTGCTAAATCAGGACTACAACTACCACAAGCATGTGAGTGTATGTGCCAAAAATGGAAAACTGTTGTAGTCCTTATTAAGCAACTTGATAGCAACATATCTTAAAAAAAAAACAAACAAAAAAAACACACAGCGTCTTAAAAATTCACATGTGGGGTATGATTATGTGTAATTTATGTTGTAGAACAAAACGTTCAAGTATCTTCAAGTAATGTTTATCACAGAACTTATTTTACTCATGAGTCCAAAACTGCCATTATAAAAACCCCTAAGAAAATCCAGAGGTAACCAATGGCTTGAAAATGCTATTTCTCTTCCTTTTTTTTGCACAACAGCCTGAAAAGCTCTATGGAAATACGCTTTATATCTCACAGAGACATTAACCGCAGTGAGCACAGAGCTCAAAACACAAAGTGAACAAGTGCTGTGGTTCAGAATGTAGCTGTGAGATTATAGCATTGAGTGTATTGTCAGACAGTTGAGCAGTTTTCCGATTAAAAACTAACTGTCGGCAGAGGAACATGAACATTTCAGAAAACAATGAAGAAACAAACATCAAGAATCTCTCAGTTTTGGATAGCACACACATTGTGACACATTGAGTCATAGTACTCATGTGGACAACACAAGTTTGAATCTAGCATGCAACATTTTCCAGTTTTGTTCCCTCCTCTTCTCGCTATCATTTCCTGTCCTCTCTCATTCCAATAAATGTTGCAAACAAGCCAAGAAAATCTTTTTGTACATTTTGAAAACAATCAGAAAAACAAGTGAACGAGGGAATGAGAGTACAGGAAGAGGAAAAAAAGCATGAGATTCCTGGACAACCCCATTTTAGCTTCAAATTAATTCAAGGAAGTGGCTGTTTATCGGAACATTTACTGGAAAACCTGCCCCCAGTCTCTCAAACACACACAAAATGGTCACCATGTTTTGCATGGTCACTGTTAAACGACATTCTCTGAAGCATAAAGTGGCAGTTTGGAAAGTAACCAACTTAAAAGTCTGTCTGAGTAAGGCTATGTACATGTGTGTGACCCTGTGAATGTGGCATTAATTGGTCAGTGACGAGGTCCACTGCAGAGAACTTCCTGTTATTTGAACTCGATCCAGTGCCAGATTTATTTTTTATGTTTTTACACTTTCACTGTTTCCTTCGTAATATTTCACAGGCCAGCACCATACAACACTCAATGAGATCCAGATAACACTGTAATGAGTGTGTGTGTGTGTGTGTTTGTGTGTGTGAGAGTGTGTGTGTGTGTGTGGAGGTGAAAATTCACAGAGATGTGTTCTCAATTATTTCGTAATTTCGGAAGCAAATCCGGGCCTCTGACTTGTAGACACATACACACACACACACACACACACACACACACAAACACACATGTAATTTATATACACACTAATCATTTAGATGCTATGGATGATGTCACTGCCTGACATCTCTGTCTTTCTCTTTCTATATATACTCATCCTGCGGTTCTATTTCCAGCACTGGTTTTAAATTCATTCCTGAGTATTCAAGGACACAGCTAAGGAACATTTAAACTCTACTCCCTAAAGTAAGAGATAGACAGATAAAGAAAGACTGAGAAAGAGACAAAAGAAAGAAGAAATGGGAGAGAAAATACAGTTGATTGCCACATCTCAGAATATGGCTTGGTGCTTCCTGTCTGACCGTCTTTCTCTATCTGGCTCTGTACTGTACAGCACACCAACATACTACTCTTTTTATTTCTGAGATGTATAAAATGTGTTTGAATTGACCCTTCAATTTCACTCTGACAAAAGGATTGGAAGTATTGCAGCAGCGATTTTGAACATCTTTGTTTTTACTCAGTATTTGATTAGACTTCAAAAAGTGACATTCTAACTAAGGCTGTTAATCGACAAAAAATTTAATTACATTAATTACATGACATGCTGATAAACTTTTTGAATTAATCGCAATTAATTGCATACACAGTATAAATATTTGCAGAGAAAGCCAACCCCCACCACCACTTAAAAAAATAATTCAATATATAATTATAAATGTATATTATATTATAAATATAATCCAATAATGAAAATGCATTTCATTATTGTGGCAGAAGAGTAAAGCATTGATTTCACAATACAAAAAGTAGCTTTAGAAGGCAATATGTTATTTATTTCCATATTACTGAACCCAAGTCGATCACTAGCCTACAGTCCACAGCAATCCCTTTTGCAACTGAATTTGTCAATCTGTCTGAGTTAGGTTTATTATAAAGGCTTTTCTCAGGACGCTTCAATGTACACATGCATCAGAAGTGTGCTGTTGGAGCATAGACCTCACATTAGTTGCATCGCTTCAAAAACACAGTGTTTTTAGGTTGCTGTGTTAGGTTAAACATAGTTTGAAACATAGGAAAACACATTTCTGCATTTAGAATTGCTGTCCATCCAGCTATGTTTGTGCACAAGAACGCGTTCTCATCTTGTGCTATCACTGGTATGTGGTGTGTTGTCTTTACATGCATGTTGCTGTGCAGCTAGAGTTACGCTTACTGCCCCCTGCTGAAAACAGGCTGTGACGAGGAGGAGGGCGTGGCCGGGCCGGGAGGATGTACGCCCAGCGCTGAGTTGCCTAATCAGCAGGAGGGAGATAAGCGAAGAGCCAGGGACACCAGAGAGAGAGAGTATGCATGTGTCCAGAGCGGCCGCGTGTGTCTCTCTCTCTCTGTCATCCCCGGCTCCTCCTTTATCCCTCTCCCACTGACTGGGCAACTCAGCGCCGGGCGTGCATCCTCTCAGCCCGGCCACGCCCTCCTCCTGATCACACAGGTGGTACTTCAAGTTTGAATTGCTCCAATGGTAGCGCTATTTATTATTACGGTTCAGGGACATGATTAATTGCGTACATTTTTAATGTGTTATTTTTGTATAATTAACAATTAATCTCACTGAATTAAACTGTTAAACCTATTTTTTTTTTTTTTTTTTTACACAAAATTGAATTAAAAAATGCAAAGTAATTGTGTTGATTTCCAAGATCATAATTGCATGTGACGATGTAGCATACTACTGTTTGAAATGTTTGAGGAAACTTGTTTATTTTTAATGAATAGCAGCTGGAATACAGTATACAGTATATATAGAATACTGTATGCAGCACAGTATTAGTAAATAGAAAGCAAGCAATGCATTTTGAATATTGTCATTGCAACTGTCTGTCTCTCTATGGTATGGAAGAGTACAGGCTGCAAACAGAGCTACTCTCTTCCCTGCCCTCTAGTGTACTACAGGAGTTTTCACCCTGACAAAATTTCACATTTGATTTTTCAAGACAAACAACATTTTTAAGTTTTTCCCCCAGTATTATATCTTCTATGTACAAAAATACAAAAATGTTAATATTATTTGTCTGACTTTGTCTCCAAAAGCACAGCTGGAGCACAATGTAATCAGACAGAAATCCTGGAAAAACACTCACACACACTTAACTCATTAAATCAAGTGGGAAACTGCCCAGTAAATATCTTGTGTACAGTATGTAAACAAATTCACTGTGGTCCAGCCATGCACTCTAAGTACAGCCAATATACTGGCACATCAGTGAATTAATCATTCTAAAAAACAATACAATAGAAGTATCTGAAATGCTTACATAAGTTAGTAAGGTTGTTCACTCCCTACCCCAGCGGCCTTTCCACCAACGTCATTCAGATCAATGCATCCAGTCCATCGGAATGCAAATGCATCTATATGCTGAAAACTAGTAAAAAAAAATCTTAACACCACGTCAACAAAATCACTCTACATTCATAAATATAAACTAAACTAAACTAAACTAAACTAAAGTGACATGTTTGTTGCTTTGACAGAGAGAAGAACGAAAAGAAAGAGAGGATCTCTTTGTCCGATTGTGTCCTTTCAGTAACAACAGGCCAGATGTGCACAGCCTGTGCCAATATCCTGGCACAGCGTTATGCCAGTGGCTTCAAGATGGCACTGGGCGATGCCAGACATTCAGTGGCCAAAATGTTATGACTGAGAGCCGTTTTGGCAGAGTGCCGTTGAATTAAACACATAGACATATGCATGCCTACAAACACCTCTCAGGCTCTGAACTGACTGCCACTGGGCAAAAATAAATAGTCAAACATGTAGGCCACACAGGAACACATAAACAGTCGAACAGTTGCATATAAGCAGAACATAAAATTTGGCTAAAAGCCTGGTAGAAAAGCAAATATATATATATATACACCGATCAGCCACAACATTAAAACCACCTGCCTAATATTGTGTAGGTCCCCCTCTTGCAGGCAAAACAGCAGCAACCCGCATCTCAGATGAGATGAGATGCTATTCTTCACACCACAATTGTACAGAGCGGTTATCTGAGTTACCGTAGACTTTATCAGTTCTAACCAGTCTGGCCATTCTCTGCTGACCTCTCTCATCAACAAGGCATTTCCGTCCACAGAACTGCCGCTCACTGGATGTTTTTGTCTTTGGCACCATTCGGAGCAAATTCTAGAGACTGTTGTGTGTGAAAATCCAAAGGAGATCAGCAGTTACAGAAATACTCAAACCAGCCCACCTGGCACCAACAATCAAGCCACGGTCCAAATCACTGAGATCACATTTTCCTCCCATTCTGATGGTTGATGTGAACATTAACTGAAGCTCCTGACCCGTATTTGCGTGATTTTATGCACTGCACTGCTGCCACACGATTGGCTGATTAGATAATCGGATGAATGATTGTTGGTGCCAGATGGGCTGGTTTGAGTATTTCTGTAACTGCTGATCTCCTGGGATTTTTGTCAAAATACCTCAATTAATGTTACTTAATGTTAGACAGGGAATGTTTTCTATGATTAAATGTCAGGAATAGTTTAAATGTAATTGGCTAAGGTGTATGTAAACTTCTGACTTCAACTGTATATATATATATTAGAGGTGGGAAAAATATCCATATGTTAAAGTATTGTGATATGTTTAAAATATTGATATGTTAAAGTACCGTGATATTTTGCCTCATGATATTGTATCGATATTTGCACACCTAATATCAATATTATTTACTTTTTAAAACCTTAATATTGTGGTGATGGAAATTTTTTTTTTTTGCATTGGCAAATCGATCTAAGAATTCAACATCAGTCCCTTAGAAGGTGCAGTTATCACGCTTTGCATATTAATCACCCTCCCTTACTTAGGTCAGTTATGATCACTTCTTTATTTTAAGAATGTGAAACGTCAGAATAATAGTAGAGCAAATTATTTATTTCAGCTTTTATTTCTTTCATCACATTCCCAGTGGGTCAGAAGTTTACATACACTTTGTTAGTTTTTGGTAGCATTGCCTTTAAATTGTTTAACTTGGGTCAGATATTTTGGGTAGCCTTCCACAAGCTTCTCACAATAAGTTGCTGGAATTTTGGCCCATTCCTCCAGACATAACTGGTGTAACGGAGTCAGGTTTGTAGGCTTCCTTGCTCGCACACTCTTTTTCAGTTCTGCCCAAAAACTTTCTATCGGACTGAGGTCAGGGCTTTGTGATGGGCACTCCAATACCTTGACTTTGTTGTCTTTAAGCCATTTTGCCACATCTTTGGAGGTATGCTTGGGGTCATTGTCCATTTGGAAGACCCATTTGCGACCAAGCTTTAACTTCCTGGCTGATGTCTTGAGATGTTGCATCAATATATCCACATAATTTTCCTTCCTCATGATACCATCTATTTTGTGAAGTGCACCAGTCCCTCCTGAAGCAAAGCACCCCCACAACATGATGCTGCCACCCCCATGCTTCACGCTTGGGATGGTGTTCTTCAGCTTGCAAGCCTCACACTTTTTCCTCCAAACATAATGATGGTCATAATGGCCAAACAGTTAAATTTTTGTTTCATTAGACCAGAGGACATTTCTCCAAAAAGTAAGATCTTTGTCCCCATTTGCACTTGCAAACTGTAGTCTGGCTTTTTTATGGTGGTTTTGGAGCAGTGGCTTCTTCCTTGTAGCTTTTCAGGTTATGTCGATATAGGACTCGTTTTACTTTGGATACAGATATTTGTCTACCTGTTTCCTCCAGCATCTTCACAAGGTCCTTTGCTGTTGTTCTGGGATTGATTTGCACTTTTCACACCAAACTACGCTCATCTCTAGGAGACAGAATGCGTCTCCTTCCTGAGCGGTATGATGGTTGCATGATCCCATGGTGTTTATACTTGCGTACTATTGTTTGTACAGATGAACGTGGTACCTTCAGGTGTTTGGAAATTGCTCCCAAGGATGAATCGGACTTTTGGAGGTCCACAATTTTTTTTCGGATGTCTTGGCTGATTTCTTTTGATTTTCCCATAATGTCAAGCAAAGAGGCACTGAATTTGAAGGCCTTAAAATCAGCCGCGGCCCATGCATTTTAAGTCTAGGCCTTCAGTGCGATTCATGCCATTAAGAAAACACAGTTTTACAATGCATAAGACACCGTATGCCACCATAATGTATCATACATTACATGGTAGTCAACTAATGATACCAACTGACATTTTAAAAACACGTCCACGCACAAAAGCCAGAACCAAGGAGGTCTAAAACCAAGAAAAGGTCTCTAATAATATTTGCGATTTAAATGTTGCTTTCAATACATTTTGTTTCGTCAGGGTGCACGGTTACTTTTCAAAACTTGATCCGACACTGAATGATCAAGCAGCCTAATTTACACTTAGAAAACTCCTGATGTTGCTATAACAATGCAAAAAGCACAACAATTTGCTTGAAATGAAAATCAGCCCTACATTCCTGTTTAATCAATCGCATGATCATGCAGAACATCTCAGGTTTTTAAATCCATAAGGATCTCTTTCTAAATGGTGATGACAACAGTGATGACAGCTGACTTCGCTTTCAAATTACGTACATCACTTAAAGCGTGATTGCGTCACTCAGGGCTAGCTAGAAGGCCTTGACTGGGACATATACGAAAGACCACACCCACCAAGAACAAATAAATCAATCTGATTGGCTGATGAATCTGACACTGTTGACGGATTCTGCAGAAATTCTGAAGGCCTGATGGGGTGGAGCTCAGACTCATGCACTGCTTCAGCTAAGGAGCATGGCTTCGGGCATACGATATGTGAAACAGTCACACTTTGCTTGTAAGCACTGAGGAATAAATTCTGATTGGA
This sequence comes from Myxocyprinus asiaticus, assembly GCF_019703515.2. Taxonomy (NCBI): domain Eukaryota; kingdom Metazoa; phylum Chordata; class Actinopteri; order Cypriniformes; family Catostomidae; genus Myxocyprinus; species Myxocyprinus asiaticus. Next base: position 47,896,141 of record NC_059348.1, on the reverse strand, counting down.
TAAACTTTTTGGTTTTTGCTATTCGTTTATAGATGAATTAGGAGTGGAAAGCGATTGAAAATACATCAGGTCAATGAGAATGAAAGGATGAAAAAATATTTATTTATTAGACATGTCACGCCAGCAGAGAAGGCTTTGCTGGCCCTGAGAAATCACCACTGCTTAAAATACATACGCAGGTACACCTCCAATTCAGTACACCTCCTATCAGAAGCTAATTGGCTAATTGTCTAAAGGCTTGACATAATTTTCTGGAATTTTTCAAGCTGCTTAAAGGCACAGTAAACTTGGTGAATGTAAATTTCTGACCCACTGGAACTGTGATATAGTCAATTAAAAGTGAAACAATCTGTCTGTAAACAATTGCTGGAAAAATTACTCATGTCATGCACAAAGTAGATGTCCTAAACGACTTGCCAAACCTATAGCTTGCTACTATTAAATCTTAACTAAAAAATATGTTTTAATGACTTTAAATGACACTTCTGTGTATATGTATATAATGTATAAATGTATATATATATATATATATATATATATATATATATATATATATATATATATACACACACACACACACACACACACACACTACCGGTCAAAAGTTTTGAAACACTTGACTGAAATGTTTCTCATGATCTTAAAAATCTTAAATGCTTAAATGTTTGAAATTAGTTTTGTAGACAAAAATATAAGTGTGCCACCATATTAAATTATTTCATTATAAAACTAAAATGTTACATAAAAAAAACAAATCTTTTTTTTTTTTTTTTAAATTGATGACTTGGACCAAATAATAAAGAAAAGCAGCCAATAAGTGCCCAACATAGATGGGAACTCCTTCAATACTGTTTAAAAAGCATCCCAGGGTGATACCTCAAGAAGTTGGTTGAGAAAATGTCAAGAGTACATGTCTGCAAATTCTAGGCAAAGGGTGACTACTTTGAAGATGCTAACATATAACACAGTTTTGATTTATTTTGGATTTTGTTTAGTCACAACATAATTCCCATAGTTCCATTTATGTTATTCCATAGTTTTGATGACTTTACTATTATTCTAAAGTGTGAAAAAAAAAAAGATTATAATAAAGAATGAGTAAGTGTTTCAAAACATTTGAACGGTAGTGTGTGTATGTGTGTATATATATATATATATATATATATATATATATATATATATATATATATATATATATATATATATATATATAATGCTTTTGACTTTTTCCAGTTTTGTTGGATACAGCAGAAAGAGAACAAGAAATTGGGAAATCATTGGGGAGGGAGGGGGATGATATGGGAATCAAACCTGTGCCTCCTACATGGCACCAAAGTTCAATATTTCTGAAATATTTGTTAACTGCTATAGGCCAAGTCTCCAACATGAAAGAAAAGTTTAATCATAACCCCTAAAAGAAAACATTAAAAGAAAACATAAAATTAAAAAATTAATAAAACTAAGAGTGTAAAAGTGCTCCCCTGCCACCTAGTGGTGAAAAAAAACATTGCAAACTTCAGTAGAAAAGGATTACCAATAAATAAATAAAAAAAAACATCAAAATGCATTTTCAGATGTATATGTGTGTACATTTTTAAGATGTTATTACCTTTTAACTGTGTATAAATGTGTGTGCAAGCGAGAGAGAGACAGATCATAAAAAACAGCACAATTTAAAGAGACAGTTCACTCAAAAATGAAAATTCTCTCATCATTTACTCATCCTCATGCCATTTCTGATGTGTATGACTGTCTTTCTTCTGCTGAACACAAATAAAGATTTTTAAAAGAATATCTCTGCTCTGTAGGTCCATACAATACAAGTGAATGGGCACCAAAATTATGAAGCTCCAAATGCACATACAGTAAAGGCAGCATAAAAGTAAACCATAAAGCTCAATTGGTTAAATCCATATCTTCATAAGCAAAATGATAGGTGTAGGTCAGAAACAGATTAATATTTAAGTACTATAAATTCTCCTCCCTGCCCAGTAGGTGGCTATATGCACTAAGAATGTGAATCGCCAAAACCAAAAGGAGAAGAATGTAAAAGTGGAGATTGATAGTAAAAAAGGACTTAAATATTGATTTGTTTCTCTCCCACACTTATCATATCCCTTCTGAAGACATGGATTTAACCACTGGAGTTTGTTCCAGTGTACCACAGCGTCCCTATTTACTTGCATTGTACAACCCTACAGTGCTGAAATATTCTCCTGAAAATCTTCGCTTGTGGTCAGAAGAAAGAAAGTCATACACATTTGGGATGGCATGAGGGTGATTAACTTATTAGAGAATTTTCAGTTTTGTGTGAACTATCCCTTAAAGGCGGAATTATTTATATTTAATAGCAATATATGGGTTTTATTGTAAAATCCCAAAAGCTTAACAGGAAAACTAATGCTATAGAGGTCATATCGTCTCCAGAACAAGCAAAATGATTGAGTGAATGGATAAAAAGATATTTACATTTCAGAAAAGTATTTGGACACTTAAAAATACATGAATGTCATTATGTTAGAAAAGAAAATATCAAACCACCTGTTGTACAATATATTTTGAAGAAAGACAGAGTAGCACAAGCACACCTTTCAGGAAAAACATTTCACAAAAGAAGCTTGTTTTAAATGCTAAAACATTAGATATACATTAGATATATGAAAATTAAGACTAGAGGTGTTAAGACTTTTTGGTTGTCAAACATTAGTGGAACATGTTCATAGTCAATGTGCTATGTGCTATAAAATCTAAACCTGTGGTTGCTCTGATAGGAAACAGGTATGAACATCAAGGAAACAAACTTCATTCATCCACTAAAATTACATCGAGATCAGTTGGTTAAAACATAACTGCACAACGGTAAAGAACAGCGTGACGAAGTGATGAAGCACGGCCGGCGCTGAATCAGCTGATCAGCGGGAAAGCGAGATAAGGGACAGCCGGAGACGGCGGTTCAAAAGAGAGAGAGACACACGTGGCTGTGTTGTGTGTGTCTGTTTGTGTTATGGTTTATGTTTGTTTTATGTTGAGTTTTGCATTAAAACTTTATGTTGATTGTTCAGCCGGTTCCCGCCTCCTCCTTGCCCGTCCTTTTACTGTTATAGTGGTGCCGAAACCTGGGAGGGCGTCCGCCAGCTTGAGGGCCAGGAGACAGCATGTCCGGGAGCTGGCAAGCAAGTTCTTCGCTCTTTCTCTCTCTCTGTGTCTCCGCTCGCCCTTTCCCTCTCCCCATGCCTCCCCTTGTCTCTCCCACAGGTTCGCAGGTGGCGGGTTGGACCACCGGCTGACAGAACGGCTGGAAGGGCAGCGTCTCCCCCCCAGAGATGGAGGGGGGGGGGGGGGGGGTTTAGTCAGACCGGTGGCACCCCGTAATGGAGCACGGCCGGCATTGAATCAGCGGGAGAGCAAGATAAGGGGCAGCCGGAGACGCCGGTTCCAGAGAGAGAGAGACACACGTGGCAGCGTTGTGTCTGTCTGTTTGTGTTATGGTTTATGTTTGTTTTATGTTGAGTTTTGCATTAAAACTTTATGTTGATTGTTCAGCCGGTTCCCGCCTCCTCCTTGAAGAAAACATATATCATTGTTTGTTTGCAGATGCAACTTGGCTTGATATTTTGTTAATGCCATTCAGACATCAGAGGTGTGACCGTAGAGCTAAAATACTTTTGGGGCCACTGAATATAGCCTGTGGATGGCAGTGTTGGCTTTTGTTTCAGACTCATGGATGCTCAATTCCTAACAGCTGACAAGTTTTGTATTCAGATAAATGCCTTCTAACAAATTAAAGATTTATCTTAACTAATAATTAGAATAAACAATTCTTTCGGCACGTAATATAGTCCACTATCTTTCCTGTAGGAGTTCAGCACAACTTGACGCATTAACACAATGTGTGGTCACAGGTGTAGGTTTAAAGTAATTTTACAATGGCTTCGAACAAGGCTCGTCTAATGAGAATTTAGAGTCTGAACTATCAGTTTCATCAAAGGCAATTAATTTGAATTGTAATGTAACGTATTTTGCCACAAAAAGCTGACCCTGTATGATTTCTCTAGAGCAGACCTGAAATAAGAGGTGTGTTACAGTCATAGCAGATGCAAAGACAGACAGAGAGAAAGACAGCTCCCATACATATATCTACTGTTTCATGGAGACAAACTGGCCTCTGTATGTGGTAAAACCAGCACAAAACACAAGACACAGACAGGTGACAACACACCTGCCTGTCTCAGAGAGTTTTGAGAAAACCAGACAAACACACACACACACACACACACACACAAACACACACAGAGAGACCTCTAGAGACAAAAAGACTTTGACGCACCAACAGCTTGCAGATACCACAAAGCATTTAAAAATATACAAGCTTTTACACATCTTAAATCCAAATGTCATGAAACAAACATTCAAAACCTTATTAGATTGCGGTACAAGAAAGAACAATTATGCAACAACTGACGGGACTTGTGCAAGTTTAACCACACTTAAAATCATCATAACACACTTATTTACACAGAGACAGCAATTCTGGCACTATCCCATTGCAGAGCAAATTAATGTAATAGGTGTTGTGTTAAAAATGGAACTGTGATAAATATCAAATAGATACAGAATAAAAAGATTAACTGGCTGGGAAAAATGGAAGAATATGGTAACAGAATTTATGGGTAAATCGGAATGGAAAGGAACAGATCTGGTGTGGAAATAAATAGGAACTGTATGACCTAAGCAAACACATTTTTCAGTTTAAATAATATTTCATTCGTAGACAGCAGCCAATTATGTAAATTACCATATCTAGTTTCTGAAGGGAAAAGAGATTTGTAACATTCATGAATACCAATAACAGCAGCAAGATTCTAGTCTGCTTGCAGATCATCCAATAATTCTTTAATTTGTAAAGATGAAGTGATGTGTGTGTTGCATAACTGTCTATATTTGTGGGAAAGGAAGTTTACAGAATTTGTTTAATTGCTCTCAGGTCTGGAAAATCCCTCTTTGACATGCGGTCTACGGAATGTTCTATGGGTAATATAGTCACTGATTATCGATTGAAATGTGTTCAGATAAAACACCATATTTTTTTCAATTTGTTGAAATTGCAGGTCACTGATTCTTGAGACAAGGGACAAAACAAGTTTAAAGTTTTTGTTTTTTAATACTAAATTAATTTGACATGGATATATTTGTAGACAAAGGTCTCAGCTAATGAACCATGTAAGAGAACAGGTTTTTATAAATATGCTTTTTTTTCTGAAAATTTACATTTATTAACTTCATAACTTACATCTTACTTTGATTTGTGCCAACTTCGTCAGACACACTAAAAAGCATTAAAAAATTCAAATAAAAAGTTAAATTCTCTCATCATTTACTCACCCGCATGCGCATGCCATTGATGTATGACTTTCTTCTGTGGAACACAGCTCTGTAGGTCCATTCAATCCAACTGAATGGTGACTAGAACTGTGAAGCTCAAAAAGGCACACAAAGGCACAATAAAACTAATCCATGAGAATCCAGTGGTTTAATCCATGTCTTCTGAAGAAATCCAATCAGTTTTGGGTGAGAACAAACCAAAATGAAACTCCCTTTTCACTGTAAATCATGACATAAATAGTCTCCTTGACTATCATGATTTCAAGCTCGATTACACTTCCTTGCGCCATCTAGTGCTCTGCACATTGCGTCAAGCAATAGGAAATGTAATCAAGCTTGAAATCCTGATTGTGCCTAGAGACTGCAATGGCAAAATGTACAGTGAAAAAGGAGTTTCATTTTGGTCTGTTCTCACCCAGAACCGATTGCATCGCTTCAGAAGACATGGATTTAACCACTGAAGTCCACTTGCACTGTGTGGACCTACAGAGCTGAAATATTCATCTTAAAATCTTTGTTTGTGTCCTGCAGAAAAAAAGAAAGACATACACATCTGTGATGGCATGAGGTGAGTAAACGAAGAGAGAATTTTCTTTTTTGGCCTTTAAATACACACAAAAACACAACCATGATTGTTTTTCTATCATGGCAGGGACTTTTCATTGTTTTTCTACTGAGCTAATGTTAATTTAAATCCTCTAAGCCTAAACATAACCCTCACACTAACCTTTCTGCATGTTTCATTAAGAAATTATTTAGCATGCTTAAGCTGTTTTCCACAGGAAGAGCATTGGCTGGGGGTCTCTGTTGACCCCAAGGTTGAGAACGTCTGGCATACACACAAACTAAAAGGAAATCCCCTCCAGATCCTTCCCTTTGATGCAAACAGAGAGAAGGTGAGTCCAGGATTACGAGGCCACACACCATTCAGCTATTTTTCTTTATGTGACTGGACATAAGCTCTGACAATAACACATGATGAATGCCACATGGAGCTCACACGGACAGCTGGCCACATTTACAAACAAGTGCATTCCCAGACATCTTCACCCTGTAACATACAGTGAGTACCACTGATGTGAATGCAATATGTCACCCTCAACTAGCAAATTCTGAAACCATGCCGCACATACAGTAGTATAAACGCAGACTTCGTTCATCTAGGGTGCATTAGTTTGTTCAAGAAAATGTGGCTTCTTCCATTAAATAAATTAGGCTAAAGCTGTTCTGACTGGATTTTAATGAAATTCTATACAGTTTTGTTCTGGGTGGTTATTTACTAATCAAAAGAGCCAATCAAAAGAGTTTCTATGATATTCTGGTCCCTAGATATGACTTTAGTTCCTCTTTGTCTGGTTGCATAGAAAAGTAAAAACACACCTCTCATCAACAAGCCACACAATTTAAGGAATCATTGATGCCAGACGTAAAAATGGTGCAGGACGATTTGCACATCAAAGTTTATTAGGTACTTGGAGTTAATGGAAGAGATTAAAGAGTGTGGGGCGAATTCACTTAACAATTGCGCCACTTTGTGCATGGTTTTTATCACAAAAACCTGCGTCTTAATCACTAACCACATATTTAGCAGACTGAAATTGCACTGCGTCTTGAGTATTTCAATTAAGTCATTGTCATTAGTTTCCGCGCAAACATGCCTCCGTTCTTTGTAAATTAGTCTCATTACAACATGCTTTATTCTCAAAAATTGCCTGGCAAAATTTATATCACACTATTACTGCCAGATGAAGGCAGTAATTCCTCAAATAATGATCAAATGATGGAGAAGAGCATCCAGATGCACATTGTTGACAATGATTTAGGTGTCTGAATCACACTAGTGATGGTGATGTTGTTTAGTCCTGCCAAAGTGTGTCAGACAACGGGGGTCTGCTGCATCCTCCGAAATATAGCGCTAAGAATCGGCCCGCAAGATCGGAATTGCGTGTGCAAACTTCTTTCAGCAGCGATTTTGTGGCTGTGTTTGTGCCACTGCCTGATCCACACTGGTGCTTTCACCAGGTGCAATTCATTCTTAGTAAACTATGTGTGCAGGAAAGCTCTCCCACAAAATCCATAGAGAGAGAGCAAAGAGTCACGCTACTCCTGCTAAACGGAGGCGAGCAGGAAAGACGACAGACTTTTAACTCAGTGAAATAAAGGAATGTGTCATCGGACAGTTAGACGGGGTGATGGGATGGTGTTTCTGGAGCCCATCTGGTGGATGGCGTGCGTGTGTGTTGGGTTGAAGTTGCCTGGAGAAAGAGTCAGCCCTTACACAGATGGTGAGATGACACCAGTGTTTGAATCATATGCGAAAATAAATATGAGCTTTTGTTTCATAATGTCTCCTCTTCTTCCATCTCCTCCCTCAGTTCTGTCTCCTTCCCTCGCAACCCTGCTGAAAAGACCAGTATTGCTGACTTTCTGTGCGTTCAAGGTTTACATATTGTCAGTATGTGTGCTCCCTGGGACTTGAAACCATGACCTTGGCATTTCTAGTGCAATGGTCTTTCAAGTCAAGACACAGGAACAACTGTAGCTTAACGTTTAGTATATGTTGTTTTTTGGACGATGGACCCCAGAACGGAATGCTGGTGCACTGATATCCCCACTAAGGTTCTTAACTAGCTTAACCAGCAGGACTACCTTGTTCAAACAAGTTCATCAGCTACATGGCTAATGCTGGTCAGCCAGCTAGATTAGCACAAAACCAGCACTACTAACCTTAAAGGGTTAGTTGACCCAAAAATGAATTTACTCACCCTTATGCCATCCCAGATGTGGATGACTTTCTTTCATCTGCTGAACACAAACAAAGATTTTTAGAGAATTTCTCAACTCTGTAGGACCATTCAAAGCAAGTGAATGGGTGTGAAAATTTTGAAGCTCCAAAATCCACATAAGGGCAACATGAGTACTCCAGACGTCTCTGGAGGTTAAATCCATGTCTTTTGAAGTGATATGATAGGTGTGGGAGAGAAACAGATGAATGTTTACAGTAAGTCCTTTTTTACTATAAATTATCCTCCCTGCTCAGTCAATCTCCACTTTACTTTCACTTTCACATTTTTCTTCTTTTGTTTTTGGTGATCCACATTCTTTATGCATATCGCACCCTACTGGGCAGGGAGAAGAATATATACATTTACATTTTACATTTATGCATTTGGCAGTGGCTTTTTATCCAAAGCGACTTACAGTGTACTTATTACAGGGACAATACCCCCAGAGCAACCTGGAGTTAAGTGCCTTCCAATGGTGGTGGCTGTGGGGATCGAACCAGCAACCTGCCAGTTATGTGGTTTAGCCCACTACACCACCACCAATCCAATATATGATAAAAAATTACTTAAATATTGATCTTTTTCTCACCCACACCTATCGTATCATGTCTGAACACATGGATTTAACCACTGGAGTCTTATGGATTATTTTATGCTCCCATTATGTGGATTTTAGAGCTTCAAAATGTTGGCACCCATTCACTTGCATTGTGAGGACCTACAGAGTTGAAATATTCTTCAAAAAAATCTTAATTTGTGTTCTGCAGAAGAAAGGAAGTCATACACATCTGGAATGCCAGGAGGGAGAGTAAATAATAAGAGAGATTTTCATTTATGGGTAAACTATCCCTTTAATGAACCAACCTAAGCTGATCTTTTTAGCAAGGCTCTTCACTCAAAATGAAAATTCTTTAATCATTTACTTGTACTTATTTGTGTACAAAACCTGTATGACTTTCTCTCTTCCTTGAAACACGAAAGCAAAAATTTTAAAGAATGTACTGCTTGTTCCTGTTCATGCAACTGCAATGAATGGGGACTGGAGTTTTCAAACTTCAAACTTTGTGTGAGGAACTGATTGATATTTAAAGGAATAATGCACCCAAAAATGAAAATTCTCTCATTATTCACTTACCCTGATGCCATCCCAGATGTGTATGACTGTCTTTCTTCAGCAGAACACAAATTAAGATTTTTTGAAGAAGAAAGAGCTCTGTCAGGTCCTTATAATGCATGTAAATGGGTGCCAGCACTTTGACGGTCCAAAAGTCACATTTAGGTAGCATAAAAGTAATCCACACGACTCCAGTCCATCAATGAATGTCTTCTGAAGCGAATCGATAGGTTTATGTAAGAAACAAATTGATAATTAAAACGTTTTTAACTTTAAATCTGCGCTTCCCTCCAGGGCTCTGATACTGTTTGAAATGGCCAAACTCTCACATGACATTCGTTCTTCTGTTGTAAATAAGCGCCGCTTCCGAATTCTCGCATGAACTCGCCAAAGCGCTTACTTCACATGACAGCTATGTGATGCGTCAACTGCTGGCTGGAAGTGCTTTTTAAAAGTTAATAACATTTTAATTATTGGTTTATTTTTTACACAAACGTATCGATTTGCTTCAGAAGACATTCATTGATCGACTGGAGTCGTATGGATTACTTTTATGCTGCCTAAATGTGACTTTTGGACGTCAAAGTGCTGGCACCTGTTTACTTGCATTTTAAGGACCTGACAGAGCTCTGTCTTCTTCTAAAAAACTTTATTTGTGTTCTGCTGAAGAAAGACAGTCATACACATCTGGGATAGCATCAGGGTAAGTGAATAATGAAATAATTTTCATTTTTGGGTGAACTATTCCTTTAATCAGGGTTCCCACACTTTTTGACCAATTCATTTCTATAATATTTCAATGATTTTTCCTTACTGGACACTCATGACGAACGATTTCTAGCCAATTAAATATTTTAAAGCAGAGCATAACTACAAAAAAAATGATATTTACTACTGAAATTTCAATGAGTTTTCCAGGCTTTTTAAACCCTATTTTAAAATGTGCTGATATGCCAGGTTTTGTATGACCATGGGAACCCTGCATTATTCAATGATAAGCTTCAACCCTACCCGTCCTAGATCTCCTTTGATAGTTCATAAGAGAAGCAGTGATTCCCGATTTGTGAACAAAACATTCTTTGCAATTGGATCTTTTTAATGAATCAGTTGATCCAGTCATTGAACCGGTTTTAACTATTCGTTTTCATACAGGTTTGGAACAACCTGAGTAAATGATGACAATATGTTTATATTGGGTCAGCCATCTTCAGTTTTTCTGCTGGACAGCATGGCTATTTCTGGTCCACCAGACAGACCAGCACCAAACAAGCACTAATCAGCACAAACCAACCTAGACCAGCAAAGACAGACCAGCAGAGCTGTACTTAATTCTCACCTCTCTCCTTCCTGTCTCCTCACAGCTAATGAAGAGAGCAGAATCAGGGACAGGAAGCATCTTAAGGTCAGCACTCTGGAGGAGTGTTCTGCACTTTTCTCATAGAGATTATCCTCTCTCAGGGCTCTCTGATCTGCCCACGGGGAAAGCGTTAGAAAAACGATCCCTTTCATCTCCTCTGGGGCTCCCTTCTGATCCCTCGCTTTCTTATTTATTTGATTTCTAAGACACTGTTTGGTGACTCACAGTCTCTGCTGTCCAGTTCACTGTTTGCTGTTCATTTCTCTCCCTTCTCAGTGCATCATCACTGCTTTGATTCACGACTGCACAGTCCTGTGTGAAAGGTGAGAGCCCTGCTGTTAAAGTTCCAAGTGACTTAGCCAGGGAGGAGGACAAGGTGATGTAATGCACATGAATTTATAGTTCCATTGTTTTGTATGACTTGAGTATGCAAGTAGCGTAGAAGCTAGTCCTGTCCAGAAATGGTGTGCCATAGCGAGACTTAAAGGAATAACTCATCCAAAAATAAAAATTTTGTGATCATTAACTTACCCTTGTGTCATTTAAAAGTCATCTGACTTTCTTCTGCGAAACACAAAAGGACATATTAATGAATGTCCTGTTGGCTGAATTCAGTACAATGGAGTTGATAGTGACTCACTTTAAAAAAGGACCCAAAAGATTCATGAAATTAGTCCATGGGAATCATACATCATACTCCAAGTCTTCTAAAGACATTTGATAGGTTTTGGTGGGAAATAACACAAAATGTATTTAATTTAGTGTAATAGCTTTATGACACTTTGGGGTCTTTTTTTTTTTTTCAGCTTTAAGATGGAATATTCCGGGTTCAAAACAACTTAAGCTCAATCGAAAGCATTTTTGGCATAATGTTGACTACCACAAAAATGAAGTTTTTTGCTCCTCCTTTTCTTTTAAAAAAGCAAAAATCGAGGATACAGTGTGGCACATACAATGGAAGTGAACTGGGCCAATTTTTGGAGGGTTTAAAGGCAGAAATGTGAAGCTTATAATTTTATAAAAGCATTTACATTAATTCTTCTGTTAAAACTCATGTATTATTTGAGCTGTTGTTTAAATTGATATTTTTACAGTAATTTTAGGGTTTTAGGGTTTATAAGTTATAAAATTGTCTATATATTTACACAGAAAAGGTTAGTAAGTGATTTTAAGTTGATATATTTGGAATTGCACAAATGTGCGATTAGTGAATATAGAGTGCTGTAAATATGACGCGCTCAGCTCATTAGCCTCATGTGTGCTTTGAGTCTGCATGTGAAAATAAATCACGTGCAGACTGTTCATTTATTTAATTGAATCACAGCTCTTGCTGTTTGATTATTGCACTACATCATATGGCAGTTTAGATTTTATTTGGATTAATCATTCAACCCTAAAAACATAATTCACTGGTTCATTGGTAAGTTTTCTCTATGGGCAAAAGTCATACATATTTGAACGAGAAAACTTGTAAGATTTTGCCATCTTGTACTATTATTATGACTTGGAAGTTTTGTTTAAAAGTCAAGGGCATTCAAACAAACTGAATGGCACAAATTTTGACAACGACAGAGAAAGATTACTGACTTTAAAATGCAGTTGTTTATTCCAAACACTGTGTGAACACAGTAAGAATCATACCAGAGACTGACTGACTTGGACTGGCTTTAAAAAGGACTCACAAACGTCTGTTAGCCAGCAAGCCTTGGAGGACTACCAGACTCTAGTTTAAAGCATATGTTGTGCTGGACATAACATGGCTATGCTGCACTAAACCAGCACTAACCTGCATAAACCAGGCTGGATAAGCATGGAAATTCAGGCATTAGGCATGGATATCAGAAATGTAAAAGCTCTTCACTCTTCAGATAAACTTAGAAAGAAACAAAACAAAACATTCATCAAACTAATTGTTAACATGACAACCTGTGGCCTACATCCAGCTGGGGAAACGTTTCTAGTCTGGCTAAATGAAAAATGATACATTTTTAGAATTCTTATGTCTTGCCATGTTTACATTAAAAAGATTTTCCACATTTTTTCTCTCTCTCTGCCTCACTAATGAAGTGAAAAATCTGGCAATCTAGCCAGAGTGACAAACTCCCAAATGCACTCAGCATCTTTTCTACAGTTCTGGTGTTGATGAGCCTGTAATGTCTCGCCCATCTCTTGTATGAACTTCTGATTTTCAACACAATGTGCAGATCAGATCTGAAGGGCCCAGAGGTGATGTTAACAGATCAGTTGCAGGCCATGCATCCCAGGAATGAAATATGGAATAGAACTGTCCCTCCCAGTCTTGTTCTTGACTGGATTGATTCAGATAATTAAATTCAGAGACTTATATAAGGGGAGCATTTTTTTTGTCCTTTCGCCAGCAGCGCGTTCCAGCACACAGAAGTCTCAAGGGTTCTAGAATGCAGCCCATAACAAAGATGTGAGAACAGTGTTGTTAATTAGAATAAAGCAAATAGAAAGCCCAGAAATAACACAGGCCACTTCAAACAAGCTTGTCAGGGCTAATCAAGAAGGAAATAAATATCAGACAATTAAGAAACATTTTTACACCCTTCCTCTAGAACATAAACTCATAGCAATACTATAGATCTTTGTAGTCACATACCCCTGGAGTGACTACACAGATCCACAAAGACTTTACAATAACAATACACTGTATAGACTGTATACAAACACTGATATATGTACTATATGTATATATACACTGATCAGCCACAACATTAAAACCACTGACAGGTGAAGTGAATAACATCAATTATCTCATTACAATGGCACCTGTCAAGGGGTGGGATATATTAAGCAGCAAGTGAACAGTCAGTTCTTGAATTTCATGTGTTGGAAGCAGGAAAAATGGACAAGCATAAGGATCTGAGCGACTTTGACAAGGGCCAAATTGTGATGGCTAAACGACTGGGTCAGATCATCTCCAAAACGGCAGGTCCTGTGGGGTGTTCCCAGTATGCAGTGGTTAGTACCTACCAACAGTGGTCCAAGGAAGGACAACCGGTGAACATGCGACAGGGTCATGGGCGCCCAAGGCTCACTCATGCGCATGGGGCCAGCCCGTCTGGTCCAGTCCCACAGAAGAGCTACTGTAGCACAAATCGCTGAAAAACGTAATGCTGGCCATGATAGAAAGGTGTCAAAACACACAGTGCATCGCAGCTTGCTGTGTATGGGGTTGTGTAGCCACAGACCAGTCAGAGTGTCCATGCTGACCCCTGTCCACCGCCAAAAGCACCTACAATGGGCACGTGAGCATCAGAACTGGACCATGGTGCAATGGAAGAAGGTGGCCTGGTCTGATGAATCACGTATTCTTTTAGATCATGTGGATGGCCGGGTGCATGTGCATCGTTTACCTGGGGAAGAGATGGCAGCAGGATGCACTATGGGAAGAAGGCAGGAAGGCGGAGGCAGTGTGATGCTCTGGGAAATGTTCTGCTGGGAAACCTCGGGTCCTGGCATTCATGTGGATGTTACTTTGACACGTACCACCTACCTAAAGATTGTTGCAGACCACGTATCCCCATCATGGCGACGGTATTCTCTGATGGCAGTGGCCTCTTTCAGCAGGATAATGCACCCTGCCACACTGCAGAAATTGTTAAGGAATGGTTTGAGGAACATGACAAAGAGTTCAAGTGTGTTGACTTGGCCTCCAAATTCCCCAGGTCTCAATCCAATTGAGCATCTATAGGATGTGTTGGACCAACAAGTCCGATCCATGGAGGCCCACCTCGCAACTTACAGGACTTAAAAGATCTGCTGCTAACGTCTTGGTGCCAGATACCACAGCTTTTGTGGAGTCCATGCCTTGACGGGTCAGAGCTGTTTTGGCGGCACAAGGGGACCTACATGATATTAGGCAGGTGGTTTTAATGTTGTGGCTGAGCGGTGCATACACACAGGTGGCCAAAAGTTTGGAATAATTTTGCACTTATGGAAAGAAATTGGTACTTTTATTCACCAAAGTGGCATTCAAATGATCACAATGTATATTCAGGACATTAATAACTTGAAAAATTATAATATATATATATATATATATATATATATATATATATATATATATATATATATATATTCAGAACATCTTAAACTACTTCAAAGATTTCTCATCAAAAATCCTCCACGTGCAGCAATGACAGCTTTGCAGATGCTTGGCATTCTATCTGTCAGTTTGTCCAGATACTCAGGTGACATTTCACCCCACGCTTCCTGTAGCACTTGCCATAGATGTGGCTGGCTTGTTGGGCACTTCTCACCCACCTTACATCTAGCTGATCCCACAAATGCTCAATGGGTTTAAGATCCATAACACTCTTTTCCAATTATCTGTTGTCCAATGTCTGTTTCTTTGCCCACTCTAACCTTTTCTTTTTGATTTTCTGTTTCAAAAGTGGCTTTTTCTTTGCAATTCTTCCCATAAGACCTGCACCCCTGAGTCTTCTCTTTACTGTTGTACATGAAACTGGTGTTGAAAGGGTAGAATTCAATGAAGCTGTCAGCTGAGGACATGCGAGGCGTCTATTTCTCAAACTAAAGACTCTAATGTACTTATCCTCTTGTTTAGTTGTACATCTGGCCTTCCACATTTCTTTATGTCCTTGTTAGAGCCAGCTGTCCTTTGTCTTTAAAGACTGTAGTGTAGACCTTTGTATGAAATCTTCAGGGGTTTTTTTGGCAATTTCAAGCATTGTATAGCCTTCATTCCACAAAACAATGATTTTATATGAGATTAATAAATGATGAGATTAATAAATTATATGAGATTAATAAATGATGAGAGAATTCTAATTTTTGGGTTAACTATCCCATAAAATGTATGCAAGTGTGGTTTGATTATATTTGCTTATTTAACTAAATTAATGCTTAAAACATTTGCTTAAAAAACGAAATTAATCACAGTCAAAATGTATTTTGGAGGGTAGAATTTACAAAAAATATTTTAAATTAAAAGGGTGTTTGAAACCAACATACAAAACCTCTAATAGAGAAAACTCTGCAAGGTTTATTGTAATTGTAAAAATGACAATAAAACAGACTTCGACTTTGACACAATGTGTGTGACTGTACAGTCTTGAGCACAAAAGACAACCGAGGACAAAATAACCTAGTCAGAACCTTCTTGTGTGTGTGTGTGTGTGTCTGTTCTGGTCTGCAGTATGTACAGTATGTGGGTCATGTGAATGGGTCGGATGTCCTCTATCCCAGTACACTCACATTCTTTCATTATTCAACATGACCATTTATCACACACTGAGAGCGCATCAGCACCCTGAGGTCTTGAAATGTGTCTCAATGGTGTACGATCTATGGATGAGGGCCACACATGGAGGAAGAGAAAGAACAAGGAGCTAAGATAGAAAAAAAGTGGAGAGAAGGAAGTAGAGAGAGAGAGACAGAGCAGATCTGGCTGACTGAATGGTTTCCAGATGTGTGAATGGTAAACAACTGGTTTGTCATGAG
This sequence comes from Myxocyprinus asiaticus, assembly GCF_019703515.2. Lineage (NCBI taxonomy): Eukaryota > Metazoa > Chordata > Actinopteri > Cypriniformes > Catostomidae > Myxocyprinus > Myxocyprinus asiaticus. Next base: position 47,880,012 of record NC_059348.1, on the reverse strand, counting down.
GGCATAAAACATTTGTGGCATTCAGAATCTCTAAATGAAAATCTCAGAGCCCTCCAGAACCATGACAAGAACACCGACATGCATGGATAGATTCACTTACACAAACGTGCATGCAAACACATACTGTGCATGGTTTATTGCTGCTTTATGTCTGATATCTATAATTCAGTATTTCTAGAAGCTTAAAAGTAGCAAAGAGCTGAAGACAAATGAAAATATGCTTTATATGCTTTGAAGTGTGTCAATTTTTGCTCTTTGTCAGAACAAAATGTCCCAACACTACATTATGGGAATCAGCCAACAGTCCAGTTGAGGAAATGGCTTAGTATACTAAATAATGTCTTAATGAAAATCTAAATATACAAAAAGATTTGTGAGAGGATTTAGGGTTTGGGTTAGGGGGATAGAAAATATCATTCACAAATCAGAACAAAAAACAATGATAGGCTTTGAAAAGTCCCCATCATGACAGAAAAACTTTTGTGTGCATGTACATACGCACACATATTTTGGGGACAAAAACTGTCCAGAAAAGTGAGCTAAATCTGACAAAACCTCCATTTGAGGACATTCAGGGCCATTTTCACTGAAAATCTGATTAATGAATAAAGCAAATGTTGTTTTGTTTTTATTTAAAGGTTCGGTCACATGTACCGTGGGTGAAATACAGTCATCTCAATGGAAATTCAGGAATTTTACCCGAAGTGCTTCTGGTGATGAAAGGTGTGGTTAAAGTCAGGTTAAGCTAAACAAAAGAGAGCTAAAATCTGTGTTCCAGTGAGGCATTTACAATGGAAGTAAATGAGGCCAATCCTTAAAAGTTAAAATACTCACTGTTTTAAAAGTATTGCCACAAGACTAAACAATATGCTTGTTAATATGATTTTAGTCTGATAAAATCACTTATTAACCTTTTCTGTGTAAAGTTATATATAATTTTACAGCTCAAATTTTAGTTTTAACATAAGCTTTATCCTCCTGAGACCTGAGCGTGACTGCTGTGTGCATTTTCTATTTCCCTTTTTTATTTGTAACTAGTAGCCCCTAATAATTTTTTTAAAAATTATTATTATTATTATTATTATTTTGAAAAGCAAATAGTTTTATAAAATGGATGTCCTCATATGGGGACAGCAGGATTAAGTTTTAAATAATACCAAGCTATAGAAAGTCAGATTTTTTTTTTTTTTTTTTTATCAAATTGTTTATTATGTTTGCAGCAGTGCTGGTTATTCAGGTTTTTGAGGTGTTACAGACATTACAGCTGATTTTTTGTAATGCACAAATTAAAAAACGATATGAATAAAAATTATTTGACTTGATTTGACTTAGGTTACAACGTTTTTTTTTTTGTTTTTTTTTTTTTTTTTCTACTGGCAACACAATTTCAATGTTCTCTCTTTGCACAGTCAAGCAAACAAGTGCATTTTACCAATCAAAAATTAGCATAATTCTGATTCAAAGTAATGACTAGCATCATCTAATCACTGCCAACCATGTTAAAATAAAATTTAGCATTATAAATCCTGAATCTAAGCTGAAATTGAACTTTTGACTAGAAGTTTGGAGTGTATGCACTTAGCTGTATAGGAAATCTATAGGATGCTCCTTTGCTACCTATTAAGTGAGTGACTTAACCTCCAGTGAGATGTCTGTCTGCACTGGTCTCAGAACAGTTTGAAATGCACCTTAATTTTCATCCTAACTCCGTATACAGCCTCTGAAAGCAACATTTTCCATTTTTGGAAAGCACCCATTAATTCTCAATATGATAATACACACTGAGCATAGGATTTCTACGGCGGAAAAAAGCCCTGCGGTCAATGTGTTAAGTAATGTGCCATTTCGTGATAAATCAAAGACATTTTCAAAATATCAGATAAAACTAGAGTCTATAAACAGGTTTCAATGTAAAAACTTAATGAGGTTTCTTCCCAGATCTAGTTTTCTTGCCGTTTCCCCCAAAGACAAACTCCAGAGTGATCGGTGCCATGTTGTTTTGTCACATGACTCGGTCAAACATTTAAACCTTTAATGACATCCCAGGGTGTCCTGAACTGAAATCTGTTATACAAAAGCAAATACAAAAAATTATGTACGCACACGAGGATGTGGGGTTTCACAAGGTTATTAGAAGACTTTAGTGCTTTTATAAAGTGATAAGCTTTACTTTTTGTTGTAATCAACATTATGCCACAAATGCTTTTAAGAGTATCTTAAGGGGTCTTGCCAACAGAAGCTGGTTCCTACATTCAAAAATAGTTAGACAGAGCGCAATGAAATGGAATAAAAGGCAGGTGTCTCGAGACACATTTTTTTAAAAGTTGAACTTTATATTTTACAAAATGTGGCACTCATGGCATGAGACACTGAAAAAAGCAGAGAGATGCATTGCAATGGTCAAATACTTCCATCTATTGCATTCTTACATAGACTAACAATTAAAAAATATTGCAGATGGACACTTATATGAACACCCCATTAGTGAGTGGGTTAGGGTTAGTTTACAGTAATTAGAAAATGTGTGTGTGTCATTCAAGTGTCTTATCCAGATCAAGGGTTTTCAAACTGGGGTCCGGGAACCCCTAGGGAGCCATAAGGGGGTGCTAAAAATTTCAGAGGAAAAAAAGTAAAGAAACACTTGACATTTATTACCGTTTCATTCTGCTTTCTAAAAGACTGGTCGAAAATCATGAGGTTAATCATGATTATTTTAGTCTATTGGCAGCCATAGTTCAATAAAAATAGATCTACAAGAAAAAAAAACATTTTTTTTAAAATAAAAAAAAGAAAAAAGTGTTCATCTCTCCTTCTCTGTAACATACATATTTCCAATTATAGTTTGTATTTGTGTTGTATCTTTCTAGGGAGTTTCTCCTCGACACCAGCTCTGGTTTGCTCACTGGGGGTTGTAAGGCAAAAAAAAAAAAAAAAAAAAAAAAAGCTGCTTTATTTCACAATATTTATTGTGAAAAGCATGAAACAAATACATTTGAATTTAACTAAAAAAAAATTCTCTTCAGGTCTACATCTAACATTACTTTATTACTGTGTAAAAAAGATATGCTGTCAACTTAATTCAATGTAAATATTTTCCAGATAATATTCTATATTATACATTAAAAAAATATAACTGCCTTTATATTTTAGGAAGGATGTCCCTCGCAAGAGGATCATCATGATTGGGGGTCTTTGGCATTAAAAAAGTTTGAAAACCCCTGGTCCAGATGAACATGACACATGCTCTGTCATGTACATACGTTCGACTGAAGAAGCTAATATGACACCATTAACGACAGAAAGAGAGAGGGAGATAGAGAAAGACTGTAACATCCGTGAGTCTATATGTGCAGTATTTATTCTCTCTGTATGAGTTTTGCTACATATATTTAGAGGGCACATTCCCAGGCTGGGCGTTGGGATTCTCTCCTCCACTGTTTTCCACACAGAGCTCACAGGAGGCCCTTTGTTCCTGCTCCAGGCTGTGGGGGACCCATATCCAGCACAGCGGCCCCAGAGAGAACTCCCAGCATTCTTCCGCAGTCCGACCCCTTCCGCAAGCCCAGAGGTAACCACTGTTCTGTGCCACACCACAACTCACTCTGGCCCTGTCTATTTATGTCTACTTCTAGCTACCTCTTTCTGGCCAACACAGTTTTAGTTTCCTCTGTCAGGACACAAAATATACACCTGAAACACCTACCCAGGTCTAACCAGGCATAATGACACCAGTAGTGTATGTCACCGGTCCTACTCGACCCACCCCAAGCCGGAATCAAACCGGCGATCCCGGCATGGGAGTCGGACGTGCTAAGGAGGCTATAAAAGCCATGGCCTCTAAGTTTGGTCGCTAGTGCATCTCTTAAAGTGCACCTATTATGGTTTTTAAATGTGCCTAATTTTGTTTTAAAGGTCTCATACAATAGATTTACATGCATCAATGGTCAAAAAACACTTTAATTTGCTCATAATTTAAATTGCAGCATTACCTTTTTTTCCCCGTGTTTCAAACGACTCGTTCAATGATCCGTTCTAAAGGATTCATTCTAAACTCCTCCTTTCAGAGAGCCTACTCTGTTCTGATTGGTCAGATGTCCCAGGCTGCTGTGATTGGTCTACCGCTTACAGCGCGTGTAGGAAAGGAAACGCCCACTACCATATCCGAGTTTCAGCTCTGTTTGAAAAAATGTCTGTTTTACCTTATCGAGTCCAATAGTGAGCCAAGTCCAATAGTGATACATCGGAAGTTCAACCCGAATCACCATTGCAAGCACGACGAGAACAGGACGTTTCTCAGTGGTAAGTTTATATGTAGTTTGACAGTAACGTGAGTTAGCCGGTTAGCAGAGGCTAACAGCCTGCACTGGCTGTACAAGTAAACAGACCAGAGGCGGGTTTTTTGTTACCAAATTACGTAGGTTAGTACAGGAAGTAAGTCTGGAATTACTAACGACTCGTTTCAGGTGTTCAGAATCGGTTCTTTCTTTTGGGTGTCAATAACTCCATATTTCGTGCACTTTGATTTTTGAAATTTTGCAGACTTTTTTACATTCACAAACAGCTATATAACACACTACATGAAAGGTAATATTTGAAAAACCATAATAGGTGCTCTTTAAGGCCAGGAGAGTGAGGTTTACACACTGCACAGCTATTATGTACCAGCTGGCTACCGTTACACGTAGCCAGAAACCTTTGGGAGGGTGAGCCAAGAGGAATTATCGATTGCATGAGATCTTTAAATTTTTTTGTTATTTATTTAAATTTTATTTTTTTAAGATTAAAAGTTTAGCTAATTGTTTCAAGGAGGGAATTTAAGACATTTAGCTACATATTACATGCGCAACATATGGATATACACATATAAATGGGGATTCGGGGGATTTACCCTAGACATTTTTAAACATGTAAAAACAGAATGGACATTTTAACCACAGAATGGACCCTTTTTTTTTTTGTTGTTCTTTTTTCTTTTTTCATTTTTTTATTCCCAGCAAAATTTGCTGCCATGTTTTTGGACGGATGAAAATGTCAGATAAAAATGATGGAAATGGGTAATACTCTCGATGTCTCCACTATGGTTTACTGTCAATAAAAGAAAAAAAAAAAATCTCCAAACGTGTCACTGCATTGCAACTCTGCTCTTATTAAAGTGGGGGTGAGATGACTCTACTGCGATAGCGTGGTAAGTGAGAAAAAGCATAAAGGAATCAAGTTCAGAGGTGGAGAAAAAATATTCTGAGCTATCTACATCTGTGACTGTTTCCCGAAGTTATGACATATACAATTCATAGCAATAAATTCATGCACATGATATTTGGAAATAATATCATTTTATTTTAGTCGAATGGGAAAAGACTGAAAAACAATAATCAAAACGAATTTATTTCAGAGTAGCTTGTTTATGCCATCACAAGCTGCTTTGGTGTAATGAAAAGTAGTTATGGTCATTAGCTGGTCCAATAGTTGACAGCTGAACTACCAGCTGGTAGACCTGGCTTCTTTCTGAGTATTTTTGTCTTGTTTTCCAGTAAAAGTATCGAAACATTCTTAAAAGAAGATAAATTTACTTGAGAAGCAAAATGGCAAACATATGTTATCTTGTTTTCAGAGAAATTTAAAAAAAAATTAATAATGTTTAAGTTCATATCAAGAAAAATAAAAACTATTTGCCAATGGGGTAAAGCTTGACCGCCTTAAGCTGGTAGGGTTTTCCAGTAGGTTACCAATCATAGGTGAAATCAAATCCATCAATAATGAAGGCTGGGACGCTTTGAACAGAATCAGGGAAAACAGAGAGATTAGAAACTGTGTTCATACCTACAGTATACTTCTGTGAATATGTTTCTTTCAAACACACCAAAGTGTTATGAAAATCATGTATTGGGTCTGTTTTGTATCTCGCTGGCAGACAGACTTTTCTGTTGGAAGCACTGATCGTTAGGCTGAATTTCAAAGACTGATTAATTAATCCAATAAAAGAACAAAAGCAGGAGTGAGAGAAGAAGAAAGACAGACAGAAACAGGGATGAAGAAATATAACTCGTTTTGGACTACAAATGAGAGAGTGTTTTTACTGGAAAGCTCCACTGCATGTAAACACAGGAGAGATCACAGCTCTATATGCTGCTTAAAGTCAACATTAAATCGAAATTGGCCTGAAATACTTTCATTATACATTTTTATGGTCTTATTGTGACTGTCTCAACAGTTAACTTTTTTTTTTTTTTTTAAAGGACAAAAACTTTTTTGTCTGCATAATCTTTCATCAAAATATAACAACGTGCCGTGCCTTTAAAATGACTACTTTTCGGCTGACATCACCAAGACCTTTAGTTCAAGCCCTCTCCTCTAGCAACCATATAGTGATCAGGGATCCTGATCACCCTGTCGGGGTTAATTTGCAATAACAACTGGCTGACTGTACATTATCCCTTACTGGACTAACTTGGTCTAGTAATGTACCCTGACTATGTAAAAACCATAGTATTTGAATATGGTAATTAATCAAGTACTACAGTATTTATCAGTGAATCTCAACTGGTGGGTGATGACCAAAAAGTGGGTTGCAGGTCTGTTATGATAACCACAGTGGGGAAAATGCAATACTACTGTAAATGCAAGTCATAAAATGTAACCTAACACATAATTGTGCACATTTAGGATGGCAAAGCAAATAGGCCTCTCGACTGGAAAAATGCTAGTAAATACTAATACTAATAGAATATTTGACCCAGCATTTATTCCAAATGTCAGGCTTGTAAATCATACTTCTACTGTAGTTTCCTATTCATATTGCCTATGTCATATTAATAATTGTGCATAATTTTGGGCCTTTGCCGTTAATGATAATATTATTTCAATGTTTAACCAAGGACATTTTTGTTTACTTCAGCCCAGTCAATGGTACTGTGCTGGGTCACGACACTCCAATGAAACACCAGTTTAAAACCACTGCTGTCCATCATGGTACTGCCAAAGTACTCCTTTGAAAGGGCATGAATACAGAAAAGAACTAGATGATGTTCCTATCTGTCTTTCCCTATTTCTTTCTCTCTTCCACTGTGGTGTTGATGGCCAGCATTTTGGTTTGTTGCTACAGCGATTGATGGAAGGCGGGGCAACCACAATTGCATATTCTGCTGATGTAGCTTAGGAAGTGATGCCAACAGGGAAATTAAATACAGATTGTTGTTTGCCATGTGACCTTCCTGAGTAAAAAAAGAGTAAGAGAGATTGATGGATGTGAAAGTAAAAGATAGACACAGACCCACAAACACCATAAAACAGCCTTGGCTCTGCTGGACAAACCTCAAATCACACAGAGACGTGGGAGGCAGGAGGAGAAAACTAAAAAATCAGAGCGAAAACTTGGCATCTTCTGACTGTTAATGCAAAAGCACTCTTTTTGATGGGTAATTTCTGCTGCACTAGAATCACCAAGCAGAACTGCATATCCAGTATAATGGTTGTTGTCAGACAGGTTTCCTGAATACTCGCCCTGTCTGCAATTTGTCAGAAAACAAAACAGATTACCACGCCCCCAAACTCACTCCACTGGCTGAGAAAATGTTGCTGTGTTGGGCTGGTCAAACAAACAGAACGCATTTTTTAAAAGTGCCACAGAGTCACATTATTTATACTTTTATTACAACTTAGTTGTCCCTGGAAACGTAGGAGACAGTTCACCATATCAAGAAAGTGAATGGGAACTGAGGCTTTTATTCTGACTAACATCTCCTTTTGCATTCCATGGAGAAAATAAAGTTATTCAGGTTTGGAATGACATGAGGGTGAGTGTGAGTGTGATGACAGAATTTTCATTTTTGGATGAACTGTTCCCAAAGTAATTTGTTATTGGTCATTAGAGTGAGTTATCATTTGAAGCATGAAAGCAGAGCCAAACATCCATTTTCAAAGTAAACATTTATCTCTGAGGGCGACAGATTTGTTATAAATCTATTAGGAGTCAGTCAGCACGACCCAGAGGTGATTTCTGGTTAATGGAGGAGCATATGGGTGTGTCTGGCTTTTCCATCTGCACTTTCCTGAATTAGTATTTGCAATGATGTGTTTCTTTGTTCTTTGAGATCACATACACATGCACACTAGAGGTCTGCTACCAGACCCACCCAGATGGGACCTGACTAATCATCAGATTTTCATTGCATTTGGATCAGTCTTTCATGTATTGTATGACTTTGGGTTGGTGTTGGGTTTGACTTTGCAATTAATCAAAAATAAATAAAAATCAGTGTATTCTTTTATTATTATTATTAACATGCTTTGATATTAAAATAATGTGTAACGTGCAAATTTCTTAGGCTGTGTTCATACGACACATATATCCAATTAGCTTTTTAAATTCGATATTTGGGATGACTGTACACACTTTCAGTTTGTAAGTGATTAAATCAGATCCGTGACTAACTATCATTGTGTGAAAAAAGAGGACAACAAATTTTGCCTGAACATTTTGCCTCATGTCCATCAAGACAACTCATAAGACCCATCAGATGACGTACACTTCGGAGGCATTACTGTAAATTCATGCATATGCTGTGACCTAAACCACTTATTCATCATTTAATACAGTGAATGCCACATGTGAGCTTAATTGAATGAATTCAGACACAGCTATAAACACTGCTGCACTTTGTGTAAGTTAAGGTCCCATCACAGTCACGGCGAAGTGGTTTTTCACTTCGTCGCTCAGAGTAAAACAAAATGGTTGCAACAGCTGAGCAGCAACGTTCTCTTTGCGAACATTCAGACAACTGCCATGCTGCAGGGAGAAGCGTTTAGAGGTACACTGAAATATGATGAAGCTCAAGACTACATGTAAAACATCAACTAAAATGACTTTCAAATGTATCAATGACTTTATGCCTTATTCTATGAGTATAAATCGCACGAGATCAGCAAAAGAAGCTGTTTTAACTACTCGATGATGATTTAAAGAACTATATATGCATTAGATAATGTGTAATTTAGAATGTTTACCTTGTCCCTTACACACTGTTATTGTAATTTATGATGACACTGTTACTTCTGCAAACATGGGTGTATAAAAGAGTGTTAATGGGTAGAATACAGACAAAAGAATGATGATAGGCATATCTTTCTTTGGGCAGATGTGTGAATGGATTTGTCAAAAATTCCATGATGTTCTTTGAAAATGTCTCTATGTGAACGATCATACAAATGTCGGAAAGTTTGCACCAGCTCGCTAATAATTCTGCACATTCGTGTGTTCATGTTGGCTGATCTTAACTGAATGAATGGGAATTAGCTGTCGGCCTCAAAGTAGGTGGAGCTCCAAGTAACAGCCAGTAAGAAGTTTTCCTCAAAGTTCGCCCTGGCGACCTGTTACGAACCACCAAAACAAACTCAAAAATGCCTTTGTTTTGGCCAGATTTATTTTAATGACGCCAAACTTGTTCTTTCTTTCTTTCTTTCTTTCTTTATCTGAAATCTGATCTGATCTTAAAGTCAGAGCAGTGAAAATCTATGTGTCTGGGTTTACTTGCTTAGAGATTATGATTTCAGATTGAGTTCTTAAAATTAGACAGTATTGATTGGGTTGAAGGGTTTCGCTTACAGGCTTCTCTTACCTTTTCACAACATCGTCTCCGCTCCAACATGTGAGCTCGTCTACGCCTATCTCTCCATCACACAGCGTCTCCGGAAGAATGGAGAAGAAGGACTTATATCGCGAGATGTACCCCATAAACTCCCTAAAATGCAAACAAACATAAAAACAACACACACAGAACATGAGTGATGGGACTTAATCGCAAAGTTTTCAAAAGCAAGGTTTTCCTGAGGTTATAACCTGAGGAAGTTGCATTGTGTATATACTGTGTGTGTGTGTGTGTGTGTGTGTGTGTGTGTGTGTGTGTGTGTGTGTGTGTGTTTGCTGACTGTTAGGGAGGGGCAACCGTAAATATCATTATGAGTCACATCCTCAGTGAGGAACCAATCAGTCATCTTGAATTTACCATCACATTAGCTGTTCTGAATAGCAAACTACTCCAAACTAGCTTGCTAATTCTGAAATATCAAAATAGTCAAGTCAACTTTATTTGTATAGCATTTATCACAATACATATTGTTTCAAAGCAGCTTTACAGAAAATCATGCATTAATGTCTTAAATATGGTGGCCCAAGGGTGCACAACACAACAAAATTAGCAGAGCAAATAAATGCTGGAAACAAAAGGGAATTAAGCCACAGCACAACAAAATGAAAGAGACAGTTCACCCACAAATGAAATTTCTCTCATCATATACTCAACCTCATGCCATCACAGATGTTTATGACTTTCTTTTTTAGAAGATTATTTTTAGCTAATGGTATCATACTCTCCAATACGCATTCATGAGGGGGTCCAGTTAATGCTGCCTCTCACGTGACATAAGTGTGCTGGCATGTTCAAATGAAGCAAAACCAATGAAGCTTGTGCATAGCATTCTCTTGTAAACAAATCAAGCTGCACTTCCAGTTGTATCGCATCAGTTCTCGAGTGAACATGCCAGTGTGCTTACATCACACGCGAGGCAGCGTGAACCGATTCCCCTCATGGATGCGCATTGGAGAGCTACCGGAATTAAACAATTATAGTGAAAAGAACTTAAATACTGATCTGTTTCTCACCCAAAGCGATTGTATCGATTTAGAAGACATTAATTTAACCACTGGAGTCTTTTTGGAATACTCAATTCTGATTGAGTATTTGCTTTAAAGTGCTGATCACCATTCACTTGCATTGTATGGACCTACAGAGCTGAGATATTCTTCTAAAAATCTTAGTTTGTGTTCTGCAGAAGAAAGAAAGTCATACACATCTGGGATGGCATGAGTGTGAGTAAATGATGAGAGAGTTTTCATTTTTGGGTGAACCAGCCCTTTAAGACACAAAAAAAAAAAAAAAATCTTTATTTTATTTTATTTTTATTTTATTTATTTACTTTGCTAGTTTTGTTGTGTTGTGCACCCCATGGCCACCGTACAAATGGACTCAGGTCCTCATCAAATGTGAAATGTGAAAACACCATAAACGGTGAGAATATAATTGGGTGTTGATGGGTAAAACAAAGGCAGGGCTAACAAATATTACCCAAGGAAAACACAAACACACACACACACACACACACACACATCCCTTTTCTCCTACAATCTGATACATGCCCACTTTTAGGAGATATATTCAAAAACAAGAACCAGTGGTGGCCCGTCAGAGGTGGCCAAGGAGGGTGAGCCTCCTCAGTAATTTATTTTAAATGAACATAACGTTTGTTAAGGCTCTGGGTTACTGACTAGATGGTCAGGGGTTCAAGCCCCAGCACCGCCACAATGCCACCGTTGGGCCCTTGAGCAAGGCCCTTGACCCCATCTGCTCCAGGGGCGCTGTATCATGGCTGACCCCGCGCTCTGACCCCAGCTTTGCTGGGATATGCAAAAAAAAAAAAAAAAGAATTTCACTGTATATGTGCAAATGTATAATGTGTGATAAATAAATAAAATTAAAAAAAAATTTTTTTAAATTAATTAAAATTAAATTAATTATATCTCAGAAGCCTTTAATGGAAAAAATACATATTTTTTAAACACGATAGGCCAGGTGAGTTTTTTTATTTACTGTATGAATTGGATGTCAGAGAAGGTTGAAGGCATAAAGACTCTTGTCATTAGTAAACTGACCAATCAAAATGGATATTCAAATAATACAACATCATCTGCTTCCGTTCAAAAAGCTTACGAAAAAGGCAAAATGGAGGCCAAATTAAATTTACCTCCTTTCACATTTATAACCAATCGTTATCAGAGGTTTCAGAGGAACCATTCGAGCCAATCAGCTTTCGGTATCACGTTAATGCGTCATCAAGCTGGCTTAAGGTTAATGTGACAGGTGAAGAAAAACTTCAAAATGTGCCAAAACATCGATGGAATAAAAGTTATTGGAAAGATCTAAAAACACGTGAAAGACTGAACAGCAGGAGCATACTATATATACATTCGACTCAATGAAGTAGTGGAGGATGGAGTTCCTCTACACATACTGTATTAGGTGACTCCATTCATTTATAAATGTTTGCATTAATCACAGTCTGTAGGTGGCACAGCATGAGTTGTTCCATTAGTTTACTGCATTGACAAGTGTTGGGTTGGTGATCGGAAAGATTACATGGTTATCAAGACTATTTTAAGACATCAGGGAGAGGAGATCTTCTGTGTATGGCAGCAGAATTGCCAGCAAAAAATAAATAAAAAAAAAACATAATAAAACATGATATTTAAACCCACTGCAATCTTTTATAGGTTTGATCTTTTTAAGAATTATTTCAATCTTGTCTCCCCGGAAAATTCCCTCACGGACTGTCACTGATAAGAAGATTTTTTAGTAAATGTAGTCATGCTTACCGTGCAACTTTTTTCAGACTTCTGCCTCTATTGCTCTTAGAGGATTTCAGAGGGAGTGAACTAAGGATGGTCATCCCCCCCCCCCCCCCCAAGTGTAAGACATTGGAACAGTCCAGAGGAGGAGGAGGCAAGCAGTTGGGAGGGGAGAGCGATGGAAGAAACCAAGGGAAAATGGGGGAGGGGGTGGTGAGACAGGGAGAGAAAAGTTATGACTCTGGAGAAAATAAAAAAAAAAGTCACTCATGCACATGCTAAATCAAAACATGGAGGATGGATAACATTACAGTAATACAGCTCAACAGGGACCGCTCACTTTTCAGCAGCCTGGGTTCCGGAAGTTTTTTTGCCATTCATTTTTAAGTCATAATGACTATACTGCAACCATTATTTTTGACAACAGCCCCAACCCCTTTCATTTCAATGCACGGAAATGAGTGGCCAGGATATTCTGATGAATATAATGAATATAATAAGAAATAATGTCGTGCAGGTTTGGAACAAAATGAGGGTAAGTAAATGACTGAATGTTTGATTTTGGATGAACCATCCCTTTAATAACCCTGGAGCTCATGTTCGTTCTTTCTAAAAAGGTTTGAGCATTATTGTAAAAAAAATAATTTCTCTATTGAGATTTTAAATGGCCTCTTTACTTCCAGAACCCTCCTATTGAGCTCTATTATTCTTGTTGATGTAGGTCCAGTATGGACATAAAAAGACAGTCTGGAGTATTACATCACGATGTTAATTGTGTAATGTATTGTATTGTTGTGCACCTTGTGTTTTGACCTTATAATCAAATAAATTAATAGCACTTCAAACTGGTGTACACTCACATGAGAAGATCGCATGACCAGCCGGATACAACTCGCTATACCTCAACAGTCCCTATAATTGACCGTTTTCACTCGGGAATAATTTAATCATGGCTCAATGTGAATAGCGCATTTCTAAAATGGCTCTGATTACAGAAGTTTTGCTCCTGTGTGTTGCTAAATCACACTGCCGCAAGGTGTCAGTGCAACATGAACAAAAAATTACTGAGTGCATCTTTAATTATTGTTGTCTTAACTTGCCGGTCAGAGCATTTTCCAGGCTCTTGGTGCAGAGAGATGATGTCATTCACACGGTGATGAGTGTTTGCTATCCTCTCCTACCCACTCTAACTCTGCACACCGGAAAAAGGGCCTCTAATCCATTTATCTCTCTGTTCCAGCAGGCAACAACCTCAATGCCAGTTACAGCACTACTCTTGCCAGCCTACCATTTACTCATAGGGATCCAAAGTAGCCATGAGTGGTCTGAAGATTCTTAAAGAAATGTTCCAGGTTTAATTCAAGTTAAGCAAGTTAAGCTCAATCAATAAGACAGCATTTGTGACATAACGTTGATTGCCACAGTTGTGTCAGCAGAGTGGGAGACCCGGGTTTGGATCCCGCGTTGAAATCAGGAAGTAATCACATTTGTATAATCAGTGATGAGCACGATTTGGAGGTTGCATTTTTCCCTCTAAAATTATGTGTTTACTCCACTGATGGTTAGGTTTAAGTTTGGGTGTTGGGTTGGGGGGTTTCAAATTTCAGTTAGTACAGATCGATTTTAGCTTAAGAAAAGTAAACCTACTGTTTCTGATTTCACTGTGAGATCACTCTGTAACTTGTATTGAACAGGAAGATTCCTTCAATTAAATTTCCTATAACACATTTTTATCAGGGTCTTCAAGCCACTTACTCAAGGGGTCAATGTGTCGGTTTGACCAAAGCATGTGGATATGTTAACACATTTACACACTTGTGTGTCTGAGTGTCTTGGTCAGCTCTGCAAGGGATCATAGGCCTAGCACATCAATTTTTAATAGATATGCACAATAAATCCAAGATCATATCGGTATCAGCCGATATTAGTGCTTTAATTATCGGTATTGATCTGGTTAGACTGATGGAAGCAGATAATATCAGGGAATATTTTTAATACTTTCTTTCTATGGCAGGTACTCCGCTGTACATTTTACAGGGTTCACACATCTTTTGAGTGATGAATTTCCCTGAATTTTCCAGCCATTCGTGATTACTGGACAAGGATTTTTTAAAATGTAAGTATAACTACAAAAATGTATATTCACTATAAAAATCCAGAGATCTAACCTGTGAAGATGTGCCAACATTCCAATCTTTTCGGCTCCTGGAACATCCTGTGAGCTGTTAGTAGGTGGAAGTGTGACTGCAGTAAATGGAAACGTCCTGACTGTGGTGGATGACGCATTTGAAGAGTGACCACATACCTTATCCACCTGAGAGATAGAGAGAGAGAGAGAGAGATAGAGAGAGAGAGAGAGAGAGAGAGAGAGAGAGAGAGAGAGAGAGATGATGATGATGGTGATGATGATGTTTAGTTCCCTCAGGAAAATAGAAAGGATGGCGTAAGTATGTGTGAGTAGAATAAAAAGGTAACAGATCATATTAAAGCTATGGATGATTTGATAAAGATAGAAAGTCAAGTCAAGTCATTTTTATTTATATAGCGCTTTCACAATACACATTGTTTCAAAGCTGCTTTCTACTTAAAGTCCCCAATGAACAGCTTCATTAATACACTTCATTAAAATAATGATTTGAAGTCTCTGTCTTTAAGACAAGAGGGTTGTTTGTGTTTCTGACCGTGTGCGTTAGCTAAATCTGACAAAACCTACATTTAGGGACATCCAGGATGCTCTCAAATGCAAAAATTATTCATAAATAAGAATAATAAAGAAATAAATGAAAACTTTTTAAAATATACACTGGGGGCCAAAAGTTTGGAATAATGTACAGAGTTTGCTGTTTCCGAAGGAAATTGGTACTTTAATTCACCAAAGTGGCATTCAACTGATCACAATGTATAGTCAGGACATTACTGATGTAAAAAACAGCACCATCACTATTTGAAAAAAGTCATTTTGATCAAATATAGTCAGGCCCCATTTCCAGCAGCCATCACTCCAACACCTTATCCTTGAGTAATCATGCTAAATTGCTAATTTGGTACTAGAAAATCACTTGCCATTATATCAAACACAGCTGAAAGCTATTTGGTTCATTAAATAAAGCTTAATATTGTCTTTGTGTTTGTTTTTGAATTCCCAAAATATGCAATAGATTGGCATGTCTTAAGGTCAATAATATGTCAGAAATGGCCAAAAAGAAACAGCTTTCTCTAGAAACTCATCAGTCAATCATTGTTTTGTGGAATGAAGGCTATACAATGCTTGAAATTGCCAAAAAACTGAAGATTTCATACAAAGGTTTACACTACAGTCTTCAAAGACAAAGGACAACTGGCTCTAACAAGGACAGAAAGAGATGTGGAAGGCCCAGATGTACAACTAAACAAGAGGATAAGTACATCAGAGTCTCTAGTTTGAGAAATAGATGCCTCACATGTCCTCAGCTGACAGCTTCATTGAATTCTACCCGCTAAACACCAGTTTCATGTACAACAGTAAAGAGAAGACTCAGGGGTGCAGGAAGCGTGGGGTGAAATGTCACCTGAGTATCTGGACAAACTGACAGCTAGAATGCCAAGGATATGCACAGCTGTCATTGCTGCACGTGGAGGATGTTTTGATGAGAACTCTTTGAAGTAGTTTAAGAAGTTCTGAATTTTTTTAAAAAATTGTAGTAGTAATTTTTCACATTATTAATGTCCTGACTCTACATTGTGATCAGTTGAATGCCACTTCGGTGAATAAGGGTGTGTTCACACTTGGCAGGTTTGGTTCGATTAAAACAAATTAAACCACTGGAGTCACGTGGATTACTTTTACATAGTGCTGCAACAACTGATCGATAATAAGCGATAATGAAGATCATCAACAATGAATTTCATTCTCAATTATTTGGATATACACAGTGTGCATGGGGAAGCTCCGTCAGTGACGTCCAAGTAAAAAAATGCGTTGAATGACAACTCGTTAAAAAAAGTTGGATACAAGTTAAAGCGGAAAAAAAACAACCCAAGTTGTCTAGCGCAGGGGAGCACTTTATGTTAAATACTTCGAAGAAGATCACGAGCATACACTTTAATGTGGAGCGATTGCTACGTCTGGTGCGTTAACAGAATGCTTGTGCTGCTTGACACACCTGATGCATAACTTGAATTTCACTGTTATCTTTAATGTTTTATATATAAGTGCTATGATTTCAAGGCATCTGTCTTTACCACAAACGAGTCTCCGTGAAACTTCACTGAATGAACGAGCCTTGCTTCCTTGTCAATCAAACCGATCGCAAAAGAGGAACGTAGCCCAAACATTATGATTAAACTGTGCTTTGCGGTTGAGGAATTGTGCAACATCATAACACGATTTCCATTTCTATGCAAATAATTGTGCAGTTTTCATGGATATCAGGCCGTTGTCCCAGAGGTAAAATCGGCAGGTTTTAAGTGTCATTTTTATTTATAGAGCACTATTAAAAACAACAACAGTTGACCAATGAGCAGTACATAATATCATAAAAATATAATAGAACAAAATACAGTACATGATGTACATAATATAGTACACGATGTCATGGACTGTTATAAAATACAATACAAATAATACATAACATGTAAAACAGCAGACAGCAGAAAACATAATTGGTTAAAAGCTATTGAAAAATGTATAGGCAGTTGTAGCAGTTCTAATAAAAACAGGCAGGCTATTCCAAAGCTGCGGCGCAGCTACAGCAAACGCACGGTCACCTCTTAGTTTCAGTCTAGTCCTTGGGACTGTTAATAACTTCTGGTTAAAGGACCTCAGAGATCTCACTGAGTGATGCTCATACAGGAGATCTGTGAGGTATGACGGTGCTAGACCATTTAAGGATTTATAAACGAGGAGTAGTACTTTGAAATCAATTCTGTAGCGAACTGGAAGCCAGTGTAACGAGACTAAAACAGGGGTGATATGTTCACGTTTCCTGACACCAGTCAGAAGCCTAGCAGCTGCATTCTGTACAGTTTGCAACCAGGAAAGAGATGATTGGCTAATACCCATTTGAAGTGCATTGCAATAGTCAAGCCGTGAAGTAATATAAGCATGAATTGCCCTTTCAAAATTCGTAAAAAAAAGAAAGGTCTTCACCTTGGCCAATGCTCGTAAATGATAAAAAACTAGATTTCACATCAGAATTGACTTGTTTGTCAAACTTAAGAGCATTATCAAAGAACATACCCAAATTTTTCACGCACGATTTAACATGCGGAGACAGATAACCGAAATTAAGATCAGAGGTTCTAAGGGCTTCACAGGGCCCAAACACAATGATCTCAGTCTTGCTTTCGATTCAAGTTTAAAAAATTTAAAGACATCCAAGCCTTTAAATCAGAGAGGCAGGCCAGAAGCGAGTCAATACAATTCTTGTCATGTTTCGAAGGCAGATAGATTTGGGTTTCATCTGTGTAGCAGTGAAAAAGGATATCATATTTCTTAAAAATAGACCCTAAAGGAAGCATTATAGAGAGAAAATAAAATAGGAGCAAGAATAGAGCCTTGGGGAACACCACAGATAAGTGGAGCCAAAATTCAGGAACAAACTGTGAATTGGGGGAAAATTCACAGATATTAACTGAGAAGCTCCTATTAATAAAATAGTATTGAAACCACTTCAGATCCTTTCCTTGAATACATACACATTGCTCTAAACGGGAAATCAGGACAGCATGGTCAACTGTATCAAAGGCAGCACTTAAATTTAAAAGCACAAGCAATATAGGATTACCGGAATCAGTAGTTAAAAAGACTTTTACTAGTGCTGTCTCAGTAGAGTGATATTTTCTAAAACCTGACTGATAAATGTAAAAGATTTTATTTTCGTCTAAGAAACCGTGTAATTGCTGAAGAACTAGGTTTTTAGATGGTTTCCCCTCATGTATTGTATGAGTATGTTGTCACTGCGAGAGAACCAATACACACGTTGGAAGTGCAAGAGTATATCTGCACTGCGCAAGAGAAAATTAAAGTTAACAAATGGTTGTGCTATATACTGTATATAATGCTGAATACAATGTATAATGGGTTCTGTAGGGGAATATTTGATGGTCCTGATAATCTCAAATGTGATGTCTGATTTCACTAGTAAATTTAAAGCATGGCAACATTATTTGAATGGATAAGTCATTATTTTTCTTTTTGAAAATAATATTTTGTGAAAATTACTGTAATCAGTTACAAAACTATTTTAAAACTTATAATAATAATTTTAAATATTTAGAATGTTTGTAATCAGTGACTGTAAGCTAATGCATCGAACATAAATATATTTTTTCAGTATCAAATTGTGAATTGAAACGAATCATGAGATGAAGCATAACACCCTTAATCATATATGTTTTTAATAAATAAATTTAAAAAAAATACAGGCAATAAAATTTAACTTTTTATACGATTAATCGATTAATCGAAGAAATAATTGAAGACTAAATATTTGTTAATTGCAACCCTACTTTTATGCTGCTTTTAAGTGCTTTTGGAGCTTCAAAGTTTGGGTCACCATTCACATACAATGTATGGACCTACAGAGTTCAAAAATTCTTCTAAAAATCTTTGTTACAGATTTACATCTGGCATGAGTTAGAGAGTTTTTTTTATGGAAATAAATTCCTTTAATGAAAATGTAAAAATCAAGAAAGTTTGTTAAGGTTTAAGGGATTAAATTATCATTAGCTCAGTATAGAAACAATAGAAAGTCCCCATCATGATAGTAAAACAAATGTGTGTAAAAATAAATAAATAAATAAATAAAATTAAAAAATCATTACAGACTCTTGCTGTTACACAGGATTTCTCTCAATCATTTTTCTTTATATCAACTCCTCTTTCACCTATCACTTCCTCTTTCACAACATACACTCACACACAAACACACACACACACACACAGAATTTAATCAATGGTGCTTTCATCTCACTAAAAGCTCCAACAGACGTCACCAGTCCATTAGTCAAAGTCGACCCGACTCATCTCGACGCCGATCCAATGATTACCCTCTGTTTCTGCCCTCTCCTATCAGTCACCTTTAATAATGACAATTTTATTTAGCAATGAATAAATCCTTATTTCCTGGATGATTTGTCATTGCTCTGGGAGGCGACGTGAGGGTGGAGGAGAATGAAGAGACACACTTAACAGTCTGAATGAATAACAAGGTGCATCCAGGTGCAGCCAAGTATCTGGAGAACGTTGGAGTCAGCAGGCTAACTTTTTGCAGTAATTGTGAGGGTCAATTTTTGGAGAAAAAGAATGATATATATACTGTAGGTAATCAAAACAGTGCTGATTTAGGGCTATATAGCACGACTGCAAATGTGATATTGCTTATATACAACAGTTCAATGAACAAGTAAATAAATTTTTTTTTTAAAAAATGAGGAAAAACTGAGTATGGTCACAAAAAATGCATTTGTGCGTGGAACTACTTTCTTACGCGACGGATCAGAATCTGCCATTGCTTGTTCAAACCAAATGATGCGTTCAAGCCTCTCAAAAAGTTCACTTTAGAACTAGCATCTCGGCTTGGGCTGTTTCTAACAAGTTATTGGAGAAACAAGGATGGATGTATGTGTGTGTGTGTGTGTGTGCGTGAGAGAGAGAGAGAGAGAGAGAGAGAGAGAGAGAGAGAGAGAGATGGAGCATGTGCAATCACCTGTCCCTGTTGCCACTCCCAAGCAGAGATGCTGTAGTGTGTTAGTCAGCATTCTGAAGATAATGTCATTTTTGTCAAATGCATCCTATTTTCTCTGTTGAAAAATAGCCGTCCAAGCGGGGGTATTCCTCCCTATTTTGCGGTAGCCGGGGCACAAGGGTCATTCACTATAGAAACCGCAATCATTTTGAACAGTATGTCCTCTCCAATGTGGAAACTCCGGTAAGAGGTAAGCACCTTGAGTTTGTGCTATTAATCAGTCTGTTGTGTCTCTCAGCTGTGATGAGCCTTAATGCTGAAGTTGTTAGTTTAAAGCTGTTTTTCCCAGCTTTAGTAGTGTAAAATAATCAGAGAAATCACAGAATGCCGATGAATGAATATACTGACTGACTGGCGATGCATGTCACCTCAGCTGACTCATTTACACACAAAAATTGTCTTTTGCTGCCACCTGCTGGCTAAAATCTGCAATGTCACAAAAATAAATGTAAAGAGACACATCTAACTTTTTACACATCTGCACTGTTTATACTCTTTAGTTTAGAAAGGCACGAACACAAGTAGAGTGATAAAAACAGTGAAAAGTCCGAGTGCTGATGTTCTGAGACATCAGTACTCATGGAACGTCTCTTGTCCAATCAGATTCGAGGACCGGAACTAACGGTTGTAAATTAAACAGTATAGTTATAATAATATAGTATATACTGTATAGTTACACTTTAAACAGCAGCCCAGGGTGTGAAACCTCCCACCAAATGCGACGAGGCTGAATCCAGTTCGTAAGCTACTCGTCCAAATGTATTTCATGTGCGCGTAATTTTGCTCATCTACCCACAACAGGCGGGCGACCTGTAAGACATCTTGAACTGACACATGACAAGAAATGCTGTTAGACACAAAGACACAAGCTTGAAGAAACACACTTTATTATGTTTTTAAGAACAGACAAAAGAAAAGCCGTCAATGCCTGTGTCTCATTCGCTGTTTGTTCAGAAATATGCAGCGCGAGCCTGTGTTGTGGAACATGCGCATGTAAAGAGTTATCATTCTTTAATTTCTCTGTTTCATTCGTCTGTAAACTGTTTTCAAGAATAATATTGTCTATGAGAATGCTGCAAATGATCTTCGATCATCTCAGGAGGTGCTGTGAGTTTAGTTTGCTTTATTTCCACATATCATTTAGCTGTTTTTTCAGAGACGAGCCTGTCTCGTGGAACATCAGGCACTCCTGGAGCTACGCTCAAGCAGGAACAACACTTCCAGGTGCTCCTTCAAGCCCAGGCCGACAGGCGATACGAAGCTTGCTGGCACAGGAGGGTACTCCAGCAGCCACCCTGGAAATGCCCGCGGCCATGCCCCACATCATGCTGCCAAAGATGGGGCCCCAGGACGATCCTGAAGCATTCACAGAACTGTTCGAGCACGCAGCTGCAGGGTGGGGGTGGCCCAACTCACAGTGCCTGGTCTGTCTGCTACCGCTATTGTTGGGGGAAGCGCAGCTTGCGCCGCAACAGCTTCCAGTCACAAGCCTTCTAGAGTACCCGGACCTAAAACGAGCCATCCTGCAATGGGTCGGCTGCAACCCTGAACAGCACCGTCAGCGCTTCCGTTTGCTGTCATTCGGGGAGTTCGGTCGCCCGTTTGCTTTTGAACAGGCAGCTCCGTGATGCCTGTTGGAGGTGGCTGCTGGCAGGGGAGAGCGACGCCGAGGAAGTAGTCAACCTAGTGGTGCTGGAGCAGTTCATCCACCAACTGCCGAAGAGAACAGCTGTTAGGGAAATTACACACAGTTGCGAGACATCACCATTCATTCCTCTGGGCCTCGCTCTCCATTCACAAACCAGTGCTCGGCCACGCCCCCGCTTCCACATTGAGTTCTATTTTCTTTTCTTTAGGCAGCATTAACTGTATTACCAAGATGCAATACAAACGCAAATTCGATAAGAACACACATTTGGCAGCATTATTTTGGAAACACAAGGGAATCTATTAGGCTTATTTATTGCGATTATCATTATTATCTTTGAATGTATAACTGTCTTTTGTTCTTAATTTGTAGGCTATTAGTAATTTTCCACCTGTTGTTGTTGACAGATACTTGCATGATGGCAAATGGAGCCGTTGGAGATGGTAAATGTATGGATTTGGGGAGGTGGTTAAATAAGATTTTTTGATCACTTCATTATTTTAATTGATTTTTTGTTTAGTTTAAAGTGCATTTTGAATTTAGAAATATCTTTTAAGTTTTTTTATCACTAAAATATTTTTTACATATCGACCAGCCCTATTCAGTAAAACCTCTTAAAAAAAGACATACAGAAAACAATCCTAAATAGAAAAAAGGCTTCATAAATGTGACAAATAATGTCCTATTAATATCTAAAAATGCCAAAAGGTGTCTGAAAGGGACAAGGTTAAGAGTAGAGTTAGGGTGTTGAAATTATTTATAGGTAATTAAACAAATAATTCACCTTGTCATTATTTACTCACCATAAAAGTATCATAAAAGTAGTCCATCAACTTCAGTGCTTTTTTACAAGTCAAAGCCATACAATAGCTTTGTGTGATGAATTAAATTTAAGTCATTATTCACAGTGTCTCAAGGCAGTGAATTTGAATTTTATATGAGCATGAATGTGATTTGAAAGTTTCAGTAGAGGAGAAGATTATCAGTGAACAAAAACGTTTTTTTATTGGTGAATAAAAGCAAATTTTGTATAAATTTTTTTGGTCTGTTTCAAAAGCTATCGTACTGCTTCAGAAGATGTAGAATAAAATGCAAGTTGAATGGTCTACTTTTTTATGGTGACAGCCTTGGTCACTATAATCTGTCATTGAATGAGTAAGAGTAGCATAAACATTCTTCACAAATGCCCTTTTTGTGTCACACAGAAAAAATAACAGCATAGTAAACAATGACAAAATCTTCATATTTGGAAGAACTATTCCTTTAACAACAACAGAAGCCTATTGGAAATCCATGTGCAAGTACTGCTGCATAAGTACTTTTAAATGCATCAAAGCTAAACATGTATATTGTACAAATGTACATTCTTAGTCATTGTATTGTGAACCTCTGGGTTTACAGTAAGTTAGTGAAATTACAACAGTTTCAGCAACATCCAAGAACAGTGGTTTTATTCCAAGTTAACACCACAGGGCCTCTCTCTAAAAAAACACATACATAAAAGCCTTCATCAGCCAATTAACAAAGGACAATGCATCAATATTAACTTTTGCAGTTAATCCAGGCTTAACTTCAAAGACATTAGTCATTAATTTGACAGTTTATACAAAATTGTTGTATAAACACTGGCCCTTAACACTTACTATGTTTACTCATTTTAAACCATGACTTGCACTGCACATAAATAACTAATACTGGCATTATATTCATGCTGGTTAGCCAGAGGGGAACTGGTCCCCACAGTGAGCCTGGTTTCTCCCAAGGTTATTTTTCTCCGTTAAACAACATCTTATGGAGTTTTGTGTTCCTTGCCACAGTCGCCTTCGGCTTATTCACTGGGGTTCTAAATACAATTATGATTTAATGATTTAATGAATTATTTTTATACACAATTTACAATCATATTTAATCAAACTACACAATGATGACTCTAAGACTTTCTAGATATTACAGTTTTCATTTTCTGTTAATGCATGATTTTCTGTAAAGCTGCTTTGAAACTATGTGTGTTGTGAAAAGCTCTATACAAATAAAAATGACCTGACTTGCCACAGAGCCTGCAAGAGTCAGATGTCTTTTTGGACACCATACCAGGGTAAAGAAAAAGTATATTTAAACAATTTATAAATTACAGTATCTTTAAGATATTTAATATAATTTAATATATTAAGACCTTGCATAAACATAATTAAACATTTACATGTTTTAAATATCAGCTTCAATGAATAAATAATAAACAACTTCTCTGAATTGGAGTATTTTTACTTTAAAAAGACTTTGAGCTTGGAAGGAAAAGAGAATTATGGGTATTTGCCAAAAATGTGAGAGTTCTGGGAAAATATTTGTGTTTTGATTTTGTTGTATTCTGTGTAGTTTATTGATTTTCCCTCTATTGTAAATATTTTTCCTCCCTCTATTTATCAAAAAGCATGGGAACCATCGTTTCCCCGTAAATAAACTCAGCGGTGGATTTTGGACAGAGATCTCAAATATACAACGGCTTTCCTTGAAATACATTTTATCCAGTTCCATGGGTAATTTCTGCATCCTATTCAAAGCTGGGTGCAATCCATGTTAGAAATCAGCCACAATTCTAACTAATTAAATGCTTAAAGGTTAAAGCAGTTTAAAAGGATTTTCACTAAATCCGGTTGAGGTTGCCCTATGTCAGGAATCAAATAACTTTCCATTTGGTAAATTCGAAATTCTGGGATTGTTTTTTTTTTTTTCTATAAGGCTTGGTTAATTTTATGAGTTTATAAAAATTAAATAATCTCTCAATAATCTTCTGTCTAAGACATTACAGACAGAAGCAATGGTAAAACAATGTCCTCAGCCCTCACGCTACAGAATGAACTCAATGTTCTTTTTGCCCTACTTCCAAGTTTGTTATTTCTTTATTATGAAGTTCCTTACATTTCTTTACAGAGGGGTTATTCGTTTCACTTTAAAAATGTAAACTTTTGCTTCCCAAAAGTGCTCTAAAATATCATCTCTCCGATATATCATCTAAAATATTCAGACTGCACTGTTCAAAACCTTGTGAGCTGCCTACATAAGCAGCATTTCAAGGCATCGTATGCCTTCTAAGGCAGCATTCTATCCGCCATGGAACTTCAAAAGTGACTGATTTGGCATGCCCTACACAGGCAGCCATTCCACATATCACACAGGAGACTTGACTCACTATTGAATTTGATAGAGATGTGACACTGTAACATCGCAATATTCTAATAATCATAAAAATACATAGCACGCATAAATATTGGGTAAAATAGTAAGTCTGGGTAAAAAATAGTAAGTATATAACAATTTTTAATTACACAGAACTATAAAATTTCAAAACGTTTTGGTATTAAATTAAAAATAACATTTATCTCGCTTTTTCGGCCAGCTTGGAATTCTTTTTACATTAAGCCTGTCACAATGAATTCTAGGATTGTGAAAGATACATGTGACATTGCCTTAGAATTTGGCTATCTTACAAGGCAGCATAGTTACACAATATGGCCAAAAGTTTGCAGACACCATATGTGCTTGATGAACATTTGATTTCAAAACCCTAGGCATCAATTTACCCCTTTGCTGAAATAACAGCTTCTACTCTTTTGGGAAGGCTTTCCATTATACTGTATGTAGTAACATGGCTTCATGGATTTGCTCTCATTCAGACACAAGACTATCAGTGAGATCAGGAACTGATGTTGGTCGATGGGGCCTGACTTACAGTTGCTGTTCCAGTTCACCCCAAAAGTGATCAGTGGGGTTCAGGTCTGGGCTTTGTGCAGGCCAGTCAATTTCTTCAACGCCAGACACAGTAAACCATTTCTTTATGGACCTCACTTTGTTCACAGGGGCATTGTCATGCTGGAACAGAAAAGGGCTATCCCCAAACAGTTGCCACAAATTTGGAAGCACACAAAGCCCAAGCCATTACATAAAGAAACATTAAGATTTTTCTTTACTGGATTTAATGGAGCAGCCAAATTCGTTAATTACAAGGGGGTGTCCACAAACTTTTGGCCATATAGTGTACCTTTTAAAATAGCCTTCACATCAAGAGCACATCTATGAAGTCTTAAAATGCTGCCTCTGTAGAATTTGGAAGAGATGACATATGTACCACCTTTAGAGACCCTAATCTATCTCTTATTAAAACTACTTTCAGAATAGCCCCTGTGTTAAAGAGTTCTTTCCACATCTATATTGTGTAAGTCTCGTTCTTTCTCGCTCTGGGAAATGTATCCTGTTTAAGAAAATTTATAGTTTTAGCACTATAATTTTTTTCTTTTTTTTTTTTTGCACTGCTCACAGTGTAAACACTGTGGCTCTGTGACATTTTAAATACACTTTTCTGTTTGTTGTAGTGGTCCAACATATCAACTTCTGATTCAGCCAATGACATGAGTTTGCAATGGAAGATGGTAAAAAAAAATGTGGAAGGGGTGATATAGTTTGGAAACCTGTTTGGGAACATTATTTGCAAACATTGTTTGGTGCCTTTAATGGTGCAGAAATTACACACTTCATCTGTAGGAGAACATTAAATCATCCATTTAGCAGACACTTTCTTATCCAGAGGAACTTGCAGTCATGTTGGTAACAGCCCTGTTCAGATATTTTCTAAGCATACAAGTGCAGCTTCTATCTATTTGAATGAGGGAAATCTGACATAAATTTCATAAATCATAAATCTTATTTTGTTAGCTTAAATCAGACTGCATTTCTACTCTAAAAAAAAAAAGGCTGGTCCTAAAGAAAAAGACAGCCAATGCATTTTAATTTTTATGCAGGACTTTTTTCCTATAGTCGAAATACTGAGCATTGTGAACGTATTCCATGATGGTTATTTTTCATTTATCTTCTGGGTTTGAAACTATTTTCAGCCCACGTCTTTAACCACTAAGCAACAACACCCCCGAGAGAAAGAAAGAGACAGAAAGAGAGACAGAAATCAGCAGGGAGGCTCTAATTGTTGCATATCCAGATTGGCCAAGCATTTTATGTTTTGCATTTGATGATTGCTGGAAGAGCCGAAAGCCAGTGGTTCGACCCAGTAAATTTGGCACAAAATCACTCATTTACAGCTACACAAGTTAGTCCTAGCAACACCAGGCTATGCAAACAAACAACACACACAGAAGATCTGTTCCAAAACCTAGCGAGTTACCTACCTATACAGTATTTTAAGGCATCATATGTGCACTCCAGACACAAAGGCTGTTCCAAAAGGTAGGCCGTATATAATAATGTATGCAATGTTTCATTATGCATAGGGTATTACATAGTTTAGAAACATACTAACTTCAAAATCTTTTGAAATCAATTGTGTCATGTCTCCCACTCTGTCTATAGAGGAAAAAGACAGCAAGGCATCTCATTAGGGATTGGACCAGAGCTATTGTCTGCTATAATGGGTTGAGTCTCTAAACTTTTCTGACTTGTGCATCACTGTATATTTTTCTCTAATATGCTCCCTCTCTCTCTTCGCTCTCTCTCAGCCAAGTTTGTGGTCTGGAAGCACACACTGCATTAGAGAGCTGACCAAATTTACAGCATTCCCTCTGCTTCTTTCTAAAAGTGGTGCTCTTCACTAACATGTGGAGAGCTGAGGATCTGGCCCCAGACTGGCTGACTCAGCAGCTGTTACGCTCACTTTCCTCGCCTCGTCTCTCGCTTCTCTAGTCTTCTCATTTTATGCCCTTTCCTTTTCTCCTCTCCTACTTTATTTCCTCTCCTCTGCCTTCCTTTTCTTTTTTACTCTTCTCTCCTTTCCTACTTCCATTTCCTCTTCTCTGCCTTCCTTTCTCCTCTCCTTTTCTTTCCTACTCTTCTCTCCTTTCCTACTTTCATTTCCTCTCTGCCTTCCTTTACTTATCCACTCTTCTCTCCTTTCTTATTTCAATTTACTCTTATCTGCTTTCCTTATCTTTCCTCTTCCTATTTCCTAATTTCATTTCCTCTCCTCTGCCTTCCTATCCTGTCCTCCTCTTCTTTCCTTTTTCACTCAACTCTTCTTTTCTTACTACTTTTATTTCCTGTCCTCTGCCTTCCTTTCCATTCTTTTCCATTCATTTCCTCCTCTTCTATCCTTATTTTATGTCCTCTCTTTGGCCTTCCTTTCCTTTTCTACTCTCCTATGTAGGGATTGGCATTTTGGTCATTTTGTCTACTCGAGTACTCAAAATAATTACTGGAATACTCTTCATAGACATGTTGAGTACATATACAGTGTGTACATATATATTCAAAAATCAAATCAAATCAAAATCAAATCACTTTATTGTCACACAGCCATATACACAAGTGCAATGGTGTGTGAAATTCTTGGGTGCAGTTCCGATCAACATAGCAGTCGTGACAGTGATGAGACAGTACCAATTTACAATAACATCAAATTAACACAGCACAATTTAAACATCTGATATACACATAATTACACTCAACAATATACAAATAATAACATACACTGCACAGTATACAATACGCACTATATAGATACACATTATTCAATAAAAATAAAAAATTAAATATATAAAAAAGTATATATAGTATATATAGAATGTACAGTATTGTACTGTATTGACATTCAGGCTGTCGGTTGATAGTCAGTTGTTAAGAGAGAATATAATATAATAATAATATAATTTATGACAGTCCGGTGTGAGATATAAGAGTAAGGGTAATAAAGTGCAGTGCTGATGTATTTTGATCGTGGGAGATCAAGAGTTCAGAAGTCTGATCGCTTGGGGGAAGAAGCTGTCAGCTGAGTCGGCTGGTGCGGGTCCTGATGCTGCGATACCGCCTACCTGATGGTAGCAGTGAGAACAGCCCATGGCTCGGGTGGCTGGAGTCTCTGATGATCCTCCGAGCTTTTTTCACACACCGCCTTGTATATATTTCCTGGAGGGAGGGAAGCTCACCTCCGATGATGTGTCTGGCAGTTCGCACCACCCTTTGCAGTGCTTTGCGGTTGTGGGCGGTGCTATTGCCGTACCAGGCGGAGATGCAGCCAGTCAGGATGCTCTCTACAGTGCAGGTGTAGAACCGTGTGAGGATGTGGCGGTTCATTCCAAACTTCCTCAGCCGTCTCAGGAAGAAGAGGCGCTGATGAGCCTTCTTCACAACGACTTCAGTGTGGATGGACCATGTGAGTTCCTCAGTGATGTGGACACCCAGGAACTTGAAGCTGCTGACTCTCTCCACTGGTGCTCTATTGATGGTGATGGGACTGTGTTCTCTGTCTTTTCTTCTGAAGTCCACCACAAGCTCCTTTGTCTTACTGACGTTGAGGGAGAGGTTGTGCTCCTGACACCAGTGTGTCAGAGTGTGCACCTCCTCTCTGTAGGCTGTTTCATCATTGTCAGTGATCAGACCTACCACCGTCGTGTCATCAGCAAACTTAATGATGGCATTGGAGCTATGTGTTGCCACACAGTCATGTGTGTACAAGGAATACAGTAGTGGGCTGAGAACACAGCCCTGCGGGGCTCCAGTGATGAGGGTCAGTGATGAGGAGATGTTGCTGCCTATTCTAACCACCTGGCGTCTGCTTGACAGGAAGTCCAGGATCCAGCTGCACAGCGAGCTGTTTAAGCCCAGAGCCCGGAGTTTCTCATCTAGCTTGGAGGGCACTATGGTGTTGAATGCTGTTCTGTAGTCTACAAACAGCATTCTCACATAAGTGTTCTTTTTTCCAGGTGGGAGAGAGCAGTGTGTATTGTAGATGCAATGGCATCATCAGTGGAGCGGTTGTTGCGGTAAGCAAACTGCAACGGGTCAAGAGAGAGAGGCAGCACAGAGCAGATGTAATCTCTGATTAGTCTCTCAAAGCATTTGCTGATGATGGGGTCAGAGCAACAGGACGCCAGTCATTTAAGCAAGTGATTTTTGATTGCTTTGGAACAGGCACAATGCTGGATGTTTTAAAGCATGTGGGGACTACAGACAAAGAGAGGGAAAGGTTGAAAATGTCCGTAAAAACACCAGCCAGCTGGTTCGCGCACGCTCTGATGACACGGCCCGGAATGCCGTCTGGGCCCGCGGCTTTGCGGATATTCACCCGTCGGAAGGATCGGGTTACATCCGCTACAGAGACGGAGAGTGAACTAACCTCTGTAGCTTCGGCCGCGAGAGCTCTCTCCGCGAGGGCGGTGTTATTTCCCTCAAAACGAGAATAAAAAGTATTTAGCTCATCCGGGAGAGAGGCAGCGGTGTTCATGGCAGAGTTTTTATTCCCTTTAAAGTCCGTGATGATGTTAATTCCCTGCCACATGCTTCTAGAGTTGGTGGTGTTAAATTGTCCTTCAATCTTGCTCCTGTACTGGCGTTTTGCGGTTCTGATAGTTTTTCGGAGGGCATAACTGGCTTGTTTATGCTCCTCCACGTTCCCGGAATTGAAAGCGGAGGTCTGCACATTAAGTGCCGTGCAAACATCGTTATTTATCCATGGTTTCTGATTCGGATAGATCCGTATTGTTCTGGTCGGAACCACGCACTCCACGCACTTTTTGATGGAACACATTACGCTATCAGCGTAAAGCTCGATGTCGTCATCAGAGGCGGACCAGAACATCTCCCAGTCCGTGTGATCAAAACAGTCTTGTAGCATAGAATCTGATTGGTCCGACCAGCACTGGATCGTTCTGAGGGTGGGTGCTTCCTGTTTCAGTTTCTGCCTGTAACAGGGCAGAAGCAGAATGGAAGAATGGTCCAATTTGCCAAATGGTGGGCGAGGGAGGGATTTGTAGCCATCCCGGAAGGGAGGGTAGCAGTGGTCCAAAACCCGGTCCCCTCGTGTGTTGAAACTAATATGCTGGTGGTATTTTGGTGCGACTGATTTTAAACTGGCTTTATTAAAGTCCCCGGTCACAATGAACGCGGCCTCAGGGTGCGCAGTTTCCTGCTCACTTATACTCCCATACAGTTCCTTGAGTGCCCGGTCTGTGTCGGCTTGTGGGGGGATGTACACAGCAGTGATAATGACCGCTGTGAATTCCCTCGGTAGCCAGAATGGTCGACACAGAAGCATGAGAAATTCCAGATCAGGAGAGCAGAAAGACTCGATAGAATGTACGTTCCTCTGATCACACCAGGATTTGTTGATCATAAAACATACACCACCACCTCTGCTTTTACCTGAGAGGTCTTTCGCTCTGTCCGCTCGGTGCACAGAGAACCCCGCTGGTTCAATGGCTGAGTCTGGAATCTCCGCAGACATCCAAGTTTCCGTAAGGCAGATAATGCTGCAGTCCCTTGCATCTCGTTGGAAAGAGATCCGCGTTTTCAGCTCGCAGAGCTTGTTATCCAGAGACTGAACATTTGCCAGTAGAACACTGGGTAGGGGGGGTCGATCTGTGCGGCGTCTTACTCTGATGAGAACGCCGGCTCCGTTTCCCCTTTTCCTTTTGCGTTTCCGCGGCCGTGCTTCCCAGACAAAGGGCTCCGCTTGCATGTTTGTAAACAGCGGGTCGGCATTGAGGAATTTGAAGTCCGGTTTATGGTGTGAAATTGCTGAACCAATGTCCAAAAGTGTTTGTCTGTCGTAGACAATAAAGCACACAACATCCAAGACAAAAAACATAAGAATTGTGAACAAAACAAACAAAACACTACTATGTCGGAGCTCGCAACGCAGCAGCCATACTCGGCGCCATCTTGAGTCCCTAAATGCTATTATAGTCTTTGATTGCTGCATTGCGTCTCATTGTTCAGTGTCTATTCATTATCATATGCTGTTATAGCGCTGTCTGTTACAATAAGTAAAAAAGAGGGCATAATCAAAATATAATGCATGATATTTTGTCATTATGTGAAGACATGCTGGCCAGTTCAATGAAACAATGCTCAGAAAACGCGTCTCTGTTCTTCCTTCAGGTGACCGTAATAAGCTTAGTAAGTGTGCACCACTGTTTCTGAGCCGTGCAAACCGCAGTTGGCGTAACTGGAGACCCCATAACCATCACATTTTAAAACACTGTGTTAAGTTTAAAATAGTTTTGAAGACGCTGTGTTCTGTTCTATTGAGCTGTGCTCCATCTAGATGTTTGACAGAAAGATTTCGCCTTGTGTGTGTGTGTGTGCGCACTTCTCCAGAGTGTAGAGCACTGTCTTTGCCCCAGACAGAAAGTCACGCTGCGCTCTGTTGGAGTTTGTTGCTGTCCAAGTGAAATGCTTCCTCCCATTTAACTCGGAATTTTAAACTGGGAAAACTGCAATGGAACGCCACTTTATGTTGGACTTACTACTTAGAAACTCATGCAGAAATCTTCAGCTCTGATTTTACTGAGATGCAGATGTGTGACATCACGCAAACATGTCGGCACCCAGTGAGATTTAGAGTCAATGATAAACATTTACTTTTGTTAAATAATATACTGTTCATTAATGAGTCAAAGTTTCTACAACTTTCTTTTGATCATCGTAAACCTGTAGACCAAATGCTAACATTGCAGAATCGTTTATCAGATTCAGTCTGTGTTGACAATCAAGATATCGCTGAAAATCACAACATAATCAATCTCAAAATGTAAAAAATAATGCCCCTGTTTTGTTTGTGTATAGTTGTCGAATTCGGAATTTCGAATTCGGAATTTCAAATTAAGGTAAAAGTCACGTCACTCATTTTCATTATAGATCATCGTTTTCATGATTGATCATTGCTGTCACTTCCGAGTACTCAGGTACACAAGTACTCATGCCCATCCCTACTCCTATCATATCGTACTTTCATTTCCTGTCTTCTGCCTTCCTTTCCCACTCTTGCCAACTGTCCTTATTTCATTTCCTCTCCTCTGCCTACCTTTAAGTTCTGTTCCTTACCTCTTCTACTCTTTTCTCTTACTTTTATTTCCTCTCCTTTGCCTTTATTTCCTTTCTGTTCATTTCCTCTTCTCTTTTCCTTTTCTACTCTCCTCTCCTACTTTATTTCCTCTCCTCTGCCTTTCTTTCCTTTCTGTTCATTTCATTTCCTCTTCTCTTTTCCTTTACTACTTTCATTTCCTCTCCACTGCCTTCCTTTCTGTTCATTTCCTCTTCTCTTTGTTTTTTCTACTCCTCTATTCCTTTTATTTCCACTTCTCTGTCTTCCTTTCCATTGTCCTTCCTTTACCTCTTCTTTCCTTTTCTACTCTCCTTTCCTACTTTCATTACCTTTCTTCTACTTTTCTTTCCTTTTCTTATCACCTCTCCTCTTCATTCTTTCGCTGCCCTTTCCTTTTCTACTCTACTCTACTATCCTTTCCTTTCCTACTTTCATTTCCTTCTCTCCTCTCCACTGCTAAATTTCACTACAGACAGTGTAAAGATTCAGTTTACGAGCATATTTTCAGTCTCTCTGTAATTTGCCATAATTTAATCACTCACACACAATATGCAATCTGGTTTCCCAGCAAGCGGATGTCTCCAGCCTCAAATGTCTCTGTCTCTCCAAAATATCAATGTAAACAACATTTTGAAAGACGATGCACTGAGAAACCCGTCACAGAACTCTGTTGTTTGGGAACCCAAAATAAACCTTTATAGCATTAAAAGCATTGAAGGAATTTCAGAAGTCATTTAATGGTCAGTTTTCTGTTATAATTTCTCCATCCAGTTTTTTATATTAAAATGTAGGTAATTTTCTGATGAAACCTGGCCCTGATGAACTGGAGTGGCTCCAATGTATTATGATACAGTATTGGATAAGTTTGAATCAGTCCATAACAGTGTTGGGGAGTTACTAACTAAAAGTAGATATACTTCTAATTTAATTACTTTTTTGAATAGCATGAAAGAAGCTCAGTAATTTCAAAATAGTGCAGCTTTTCCAATAACAAGTAGCGATGTAATGTCCTAAAACTGAGCGAGCTAAGGCAATAATCAAAGAGGGAGTTGGGAAATGTGAATTTATGTGAAATGTGATTTTAGCAAAGGTTCAGACTCTTTAAATTAACCTGTTAAAAAAAGCATCATTTGAGTCACTGATCAACAGTGTTCCCAAAAGTCACTAAAGAAATGTTTGTGCCTTTTTTGTACCAAAATATTTTTATTTTTTTTATTAACTAATGCTGTCTGACACATTTTCAATTCAGTTTTAAAAATAAGTTTTTTTTAAATATATATATATATATATATATATATATATATATATTACTAGTAGGGCTGTGAATCTATTAAGAATTTTGAACTAATTAATTGCACAGCTTTCTGTGATTAAATGTTGGTACATGATAAATTACAACAAATTTTAAAAGATCATCATAAACATATTTACTTTAGACTTTGTCTCAAAGAACGTGCATGAAATTGGTTAGTCATCAATTATTTTAATCATTGAAATATGTACAGTACATGTAAAAATTTTAAGGTTTTTTGTTTTTTGCATTAGACACATTTTACATGTATTAATCAAATGGGCAGATTCAATTCATATCAAACTTTATTGGCAAGAGAATCTTAAGTGTACATTGCCAATGCATTATTAGACACTATCATACAGATTTTGAAGTTTAATTTGCTGAAGTCTAAAATCTCAAACATATTATTTTCTCTGGCTGCCGTTCAGTCTCTACAAGTATACCTGGCTGAAGCTTGCTGAACGGCCAGGTCCTTCAATCTCTATCGCATGAACATTGGGTCTCACTCGGGCAGTTTCACTTTTGACCGTGATTCAGATGACAGTAGTTGCGCATTTACAGGCGATGCAAAGAGATACGGCAGCTTGCATGTATCTCTCCCACACCTGGCTCAACACTTGAAGTTTCCATTCTCCATACAGTAAATCCGATCCCGTGTTTATTATGCCCGGGACATGCGTCACACATAGTGAATAAGCATGCACTGCTCCACACAATCAGTTTGTATGCTAAGATGTTCAGTCAAGTCGAGCGTGTACCTCCTGAAAATTTATTTTAGACACAGAAAGTGGTGAAAAACATTAGTGAAGTTTCACCCATTGTACAAAAGTTCCTGAGTTTGTTCCTGGTAGGCAGCAGATGCCCTAACCCCCACCCTAATCGGAGCCTGTAAGGCTGAGTAGCCTGCCAGGAACAACTCAGGACACCTTTCTCCTGTCGCGTGAAGTTTCAGGAAGTAAAAAAAAACAGATACTGCATTAATTGCATAAAAAATAAATTACGCACTGAACAAAAAATATTAATCGCAGAAATTAACACATTAAATTTCCCACCCCTAATTACTAATTAACTAAGAGTTCATATTTGATGCTGTCACCCTAATTGAGATCCTTATTGTGTTTGTGAAACATAAAAACTACTATTAATTTCTAAAGAAATTAAATATACTCTGATAGCAAAGAGAGTACGCTGACTACCACCCCTGGAGTCGCGAATACGAATCCAGGGCGTGCTGAGTGACTCCAGCCAGGTCTCCTAAGCAACCAAATTGGACCGATTGCTAGGGAGGGTAGAGTCACATGGGGTAACCTCCTCGTAGTCGCTATAATTTGTGGTTCTCGATCTCGGTGGGGCACGTGGTGAGTTGTGCGTGGATGTCGCAGAGAATAGCGAGTCACTACGCCACCACGAGGAATTGGGCATTCCAAATTGGGGAGAAAAGTGGAGAAAATAAAAAAATAAATAATAATAATTCAAAAATAGTTAAGTACTTTTTCTAGTAACTTATAATATAGCTAAATACTTTGTCAAAACTTGATGCAGCTTAACATTGAGTAGTTTGTAGTACAGTAGCTTGGCAAGCAACAATTTCAAAGTAGTTTCCCCAACACTGGTACACAATCTATAATCTTCAAATAGTACTTTCCACATTGTGTTATCTGTGTTTATGTCTGAAATATAAAGGCTTGATGTGTATGGTAAGTTCTGGTTTCTTCCAAATTTGGCAGTCAAGTAAATTTCTCTCCTGACTATTTAAGTCCACCACAGTTCTGGTTTTGTGCCATTTATTAACAATGAGTTCATTAATACAGTATAAAACACCATTTAGTCTTTGTCTGTTGGGGGATCAGTAAAGTGATACTATGCATGAAGCGTAAATCTAGATCATATCTGATCCGATTCCTCATTTCTTCTGAATCCCAGAACCACCATGTTGTCAGAACCATTCCAATATTAAACACTCCAGGTCCAAAGGCAAACACTGAGATGAATGTTTAAGTACAGTATGTGGATTCTTAAAATATCTCCTGACATACTTGTAATCCAGTTACTTCTGGACACATTCTCATTTCCTCCTAATTACTCAAATCAAATGGACCTGAATCCATTCCGTGAAGGCGCACAAATACATTAGTGTTCATGCAAATTACTGTATGGTAACAAAGGAATAATATTGCACACTCAGCATATTAAACGAGTGAAATGACAGAAAAAGAGCATTAAAAAAGGAGTTAAGGGCTTTCTCTTTTAATGCAGTCTTTTTTTGTATTAGATGGAAAAGAATATTCCCTCTTGAGGGGAACAAACTTGGTGAGGTAATTGATTCCTTTGTTCTAATTGGAAAGATATATTGATGCAGGGTTAGTGTCATAAAATCAAAAAGGGAAAAAATTAATCAGGTAAATGAGAGAGAGAGAGAGAGAGAGAGAGAGAGAGAGAGAGAGCTGTTTCACTGACCCCTCTCTCATCGCTAGCTGTGTTGCGGGCTTTGGAAATCTTTTATAATCCCATGGGCCTTGTTTCCATTATCTAAAAGCACAAGCTACTATTAAAATTCCTCTGTAAGACTGTAATTAGAGCCCTCAGTTAAACCTCAGAGGAAATAAGGTACAGCAGCACATTAACTGCTAAGTTACTCGGGAGTGCAGAAAATGAGTTATTACATTTTTCTCGTTTTTGCCCGACGTGCACTCACAGTTGTCAGTGGCACCTTGTGGCACAGCGTTTCGGGTCAGGGAGAGACTGTCTGTTTCCACACAAACAACAAGATGTTACAGCACCTTGGGTGAACTCTGACCTCACTACTACAAGTCTACTCTCCAACTCCATCTCCAGGAGGGAAATAACACTGCGGTGTAATTCCTGTTTTCTGTCTAGCAATAGAAGTCTTAATGGACCTTAACCCTGTTGAAATAGGCAACACTTAGATGCAGAGAGAATTATCAGACTCTAAGGAAAACCACAGGAAGAGGGGAGAAAGAAAGACAATTTTAAGAATAGAACAAGAATAAAAGACAGAGCGGGCAAACATAAGGACCCCAAGAATCAAAATTTGAGTTTTGGGCTATAAGTCCATGTCTCTTCACTTTGGGGTAAATTAGACACATTTTACAGGTATTAATCAAATGGACAGATTCAATTCATAACAAACTTTATTGGCAAGAGAAACTAAAGTGTACATTGCCAATAAATTATTAGACACTATACATACAGATATAAAGCATATTGAATGCTTTTATCACATGCTTTTATCCACAGTGAAATTCAGTTCGCTTATTGAAGGGACAATCCTCTGGAGCAATTTTCTTAATTGGCACAATGGCGGTGGTTCAAAGACGATCCATTGCAAGGATCATACCTACAATCTTTCAATTATCAAACCAGATCCCCACTAGAGGTTTTCTACCCGACCTGAACCCAATGGGGCCTGATAAACTATCAGGTTTCGGGCCAGGTTTGGGTCAGTTTTTCAAATATAACTTCAGCATGACAGGTGCGAACAGGCGAGTTAGGGGCTGTTCACACTGAACATGTTTTTGTATAGGTCTGCGCTGCTTTCAATTGTTTTTCTGTATTAACGCAATGGAAAGACTACCCCAACCCTTACCCTAAACATTACTTCTAAACCTACCCTCCCCTCAACCACTGTACCAGCAAATGTTAATCTGGTGAGTATTTTGCAGAACAGCATGTAGTTACACAATAAATACATTGTATTGAATGTATTTTAATGTTGTTTCACAGTAGTTAAAGACATTTAATATAAAATGGAACTCTTTCATTTTTTAAATTCACTTCGAGACACCTGCTTTCTGTTTATTTGCTGTGCTGCTTCTATCTTTTTTAGTGCAGGTGTCACAAAGATTTGTCATTTTGAAGAAGTTTAGACTGCAAAGAAGACTTAGTGTGACTGTTACACTCTTAAACATGATTCCAGATTGTTTTTCACCCAACAAAGTTTGATAAATGGTCATCCAGTGTTTTGTTTTCCCTTTTGCTCTGGTGTGCTAAGGGGCTGACTTGCTTTGTTAAAACTTTATATGTTTACTGTTACTATACTGTTACGAATGTTGCCTACAATGCTTAAAAAATACAGCCTGTCATGCATCCCTTTCCTGTCTAAATGGATGATGCTTGGCCCAAAAAAGCTGCAGTGTAAAACAGACTTTATTTCAATAAAAAGAAAGGCCATGTAGACTACACCACCCCTTTTACCCAGAAAAATGAAATGGGTACAATGTAGGAAGTTAGAGCTGTCTAATTGTATAACCAGCACTGACAGTTCAGAATTTAAGAAGAATTCATGACAATGACTGGAATGTGGATTGCATGCAAGATGCACACATGCACGCCATGACCCAAGTTCAGCTGGTATCACAGCCCAGCATCACCTTAACCCAATGGTACATCGGGTACATGTGTGTGACACCTGATCTTCTGGGATTTAAACCACACATACAACACACACTACCAATACAGAGATGTAAAATGATACCCCCCTCCTCCTCTTTAAAAAAAAAAAAAAACCCTCCTCCAAGCCACACTGTACTGGTCAATAGAACTCTTTCAGACATGCATAAGGGCAGCCAGTGCTGTCATCACCTACAGTGTCTCGACAGACCCCTAAAACCTGATCCCAGAGCACACACACACACCATACATGCGCTGTATGCC
Source organism: Myxocyprinus asiaticus (assembly GCF_019703515.2). Taxonomy (NCBI): domain Eukaryota; kingdom Metazoa; phylum Chordata; class Actinopteri; order Cypriniformes; family Catostomidae; genus Myxocyprinus; species Myxocyprinus asiaticus. The sequence goes on along the minus strand of NC_059348.1, from coordinate 47,841,450 downwards.
CTCTCAGGCAGCACACATGACGGGACAACATGCCAACCGCAGTCCATTTGGGAAAATATCCCAGTGAAAACCAAACCATTGCTATAATTCCTTTAATAACATCACAACCACACACACATTTGCAGAAGGCAGAGTAGTCTATCATTTATGATCTTTGGAATAAACCTATAGAGATTCTGCTATACTGTGATAGATACTGTATATTTGCATGGCTACTGTTTATAAGTGGGCAGGACAGCTTTATGTAATTTACATGTGGAGGTGATGAAGTAACATGAAATGGAAATTATCAAATGAGATGAAGTACCTTCCATTAGTTAAGCATTACATTTATGTAACACTATACAATTCGATTTCATTTGTTAACATTAGTTAATGCATTAAGTAGCATGTACTAACAACTAAACATCCCTTCTGAAATGTGTTTCTGAACACTTACATTTTTTAATGTAAAATGTATGAAAATCACAATCAAAATCGCAATATATATAAAAAAACAAAAAGTGAAATATGATTGTTTCGTCCATATTGCACAACCCTAGTGAACATACAACTTTTTTATGTTAAAAAAAGCATATGCTGAAATTAATATTAACTAAGATTAATAAGTGGTGTAAAAGTATAAATAATGTTATTACACGGCTCTCTGGAATATTCGATTCTGATTGGTAAATGGTGCCATCCAGTAGTCAGATATTGCTCTGTAACTACAACACATCTGGGGATTTAGATGTATCAGACCGCTCATCCAGGTTCTGCAAGCCTTCTTTCCTGCTTCTCAGCTCACTGTGCGATCTCTACAAGTAAGCTAATAAAATAATTTAAACTCAGATCAAAGTTTCATGTGCATTTATTTATTTATTTGGCAAGCAGTCTTGTAATAGGCTGTATAATGAGGAGTCAGACGGTCATTTTCACAAAGTAAACACCGACAGAACTCAGACGCAAACCGGAGGTTAAAGCTATTAAGCGATTTTTTCTTTTCAAATTACATAATTTCAATGCAAATCAATATTTTATGTCAATGTATTCATTTATTTGGTTAGTAGACGTGTAATAAGCGGGATGTACAGTCAGTCAGTTATCGCAAAATAAACCCCTTCAGGGTGATATAACCCCGTCGGGGTTTATTGTGCAATAACAACCGACTGACTGTACATTATCCCTTACTGTAAAGTGTTTAGTGCTCTTATTGAAATATGCAATAAATAGTCAATGTCACATTGTAATTTAATATTTATAATTAAAAAAATCATTGAATTTCCAGAAAAATAAACTATATTGTGATATGTATACCTTTATGTATTAGAAATGTATTCATACCGTGATATACTGTAGCTTTAGTCATACCACCCACCTATACTGTACTGAATAGAGCTTTATCAGGAGCAAAATCACAAGTGGAAGTTGAGCAAGCATGAGCCTGTGGGTAACAGAGTCTGTTTTGAGGATGGTGATGGTCATCATGCGGTTTCAAGCTTACTATTTTCTATTACAGTCATCAGAGTGTAAAGAAAACACTGGAGATTTACACATGGCAGCGGAGGAAAACAGAGGTGGCCTGCCAGTAACAATTTCTAGGCTTTTTCCACCTCAACAGGTCCAGCACACATTCAAACACCTCTTCTCTCTTTCTCACTTCAAACTTGTAAGGAACTTCCCAGGAGGACTTGAATACAGCAGCAAAGCTGAGTTTTTCTATGTGAGCTAAAAAGCCACATCTACTCATTCTTCATATGCATTGTATGACCATGAGCTAGTGGTGTCTCAAACACAACACATCCGATGTTGGTAAAAAATGAAGATGAAGACTCATCCTGTTAGCCAATCAGATCAGAAAGTTAATTAATCACATTCTGCCCTTAAAGTGAGTCATTCTTTAATAGCTTCGTAGTAAAATAAGTCTGATTTACATAACCATAACCTACAACACATGTTAGGTTATGGTTATAACCTACAACATAACCTACATAAACAGACTGGTAGACAATTTACTGCTACTATTTTAATGGAGTGTCACATTTAAAAGGGTTTTTAAATAAAGTCACCTTTGTTAAATTTGTCTGCGTCTTTCAAAATCCATAAAGTGGCTTTGAAGTGTGAATGAAAGTTAGCTTGACTTGAGTGTGTGATGAATGAGCTTTCAGTTCAAAGCACAGAATATGTATGAGTGTCAGTGACAAATGTACATACAGAATTCAACAAATACATTTCCTGTCTCCAAACATTCATTCACACACTGAACGACAATAGATAAATATCCAATAATGTTATTCAGTATTATAGTATAATAATATAAGGTGTATGTGGACTCACTGGACTGATACACTATCACAAATAAAGTGGACAAAATAACAGATTGGAGTCCATTTTAAAGTCCACATGAAATGTAAAAGCAAAGAGAACTCGAAAAGGTCTGAGTTGGATCTTTTAAAAGAGCATGAACACTCAAAGAGTATTGGAAGTTTTATATCAGCAGCAGAGCACAAGCGAAACAATTCATGGCTTAAAGCGGAAGAATGTATTTTCTGCGACACTAACGCCACCAAACGGAATTGCAAAAATAAACAATGTTTTCAAAACAGCTTTCTGAATACGCCCCTCATCTGCTGTTGTTCGAACCATCAGGTAGTCTAACCGGGTCGCTCTAAACAAAGAAAAGAGCCACAGAGACACAGAAATTAAAATTTTAGAGAAAATGAACCTCTGAATGACTTACTTATTGTTGTTTCTGCATATTAAGCTGGGATAGAAGGAAGTATTTTAACACTGAAAATTTTGAGGTTTTGCACAAACTGTTCAACATGAGAGCTGCCTTTTTTATGCCTTTGTACTCTTTTAGCCATGATACCTTAGAATCAGCACTAAAAGTTAAAATTTCTGTCATAATTTACTCATTATCATGTCCTTCCAAACCCATATTACATTCTTTTTAATGTGTAAGACAAAAGGAGATGTTTTAAATATTTCAATTTGTCTTTCGTCAAAATTATCATGAAAGTATTCACTTTCACTCACTTTCTTGTGAGGGTATACAATAGGTTTTGAGAAATTTAAAAGAAAGAAAGAATGAAAGAAGTTAAATTTCAGATTTAAGAAAAAGAAAGTAAAATTCCATATTTAAGAAAGAAAGAAAGATGACTTAAATTCCATATTTAAGAAAGAAAGAAAGATTACTTAAAATTCAGATTTGAGAAAGAAAGAAAGAAAGACAGACAGAAAGGTTAATTTTCAGATTTAAGAGAAAGAAAGAAAGAAAGAAAGAAAGAAAGAAAGAGAAAGAAAGAAAAATGAAATTTTCTCAGATTTAAGAAAGAAAGCCATATAGATTTGGGACGGAATGAGGTTGAGTAAATTACGACAGAATTTTAATTTTTGAGTAAACTATTCCTTTAATCACATCACAATTCAAACTGAAATTGTAATATCTGTCAAAATAATCGCAATATGATTTTTGGGGGGCAAATTGTGCAGCCCTGGGGCCTGATGTATAAATGTTGCGTACGCACAAAATGGGCATTGAAATGTGCATAAGCAATTTCCTACGAACATATCGTGATTTCTAAAAAAGAAACTTGCCGTAAATATGTGCGCACAGTCCGGACACTCTTGACTGTGCATACGCACTCTTTTACTGGTGTTTGTGAATTGGCGACTCCAGCTGGACAAATAATGATCTGAACAGACTGATTATAAACTCTAATTTTCATTTAATTCACATTTAGAAGTATGTATTAAAAAGTATGTAGTTAAGCACTTGAAACAGAAGTAATTGTTATCAAGCCAATAGTAAGCTATATTATTTTTATGTAACTAATTGAAAAGACATTAAATTATAAGCTGTGAAAGGGAAATATTTGTTTGGGATGCGCCACGTTTGGAGAACTTTCCCGTGTCATCATAGAGAAGGAACATACAGTAACTAAAATTGACAGCGCAGATTTCTTAGTTTGAGATATTTTATGTTCTATTACAATCATGTACTGAGATAAGTACAGCCTTTGAATAAAGATTATCTGTAATGTGATGTGCACTTGACTCTGACTGACGTGAAATGGCTTGGTAAAATGGACAGTAGCTATAAGACAGGCACTGCAGGCCACATTCAGTAGTCGAACGAACCATTGGAGAGACATGTCTCATCACAAACAGTATGAAAACAGAATTAAACCCCCGTTCTAGTCTATTAAAAACATTATGAAAAGTACATTTGCCATTCAGCTGCTTTTTGAATATAAAATACCACTCAAATATAAAAGTCTTAGTAATCCGATGATATCAGACAATGCTTCACAAAGAGTTTTAATCATTTTCATTTTGTTTCCAGTACTAAATAACTTCTCAATAAAAACACCCTTAAAACGATTTAAAAGTTTTCTGAGATGCAAAATTGCTTAGGTTACATTTATGTCTGCAAAGATAAAAACATTTTGCCAAGGGATATTCAAGATATATTCTCAAGTTCATATCTTAATAAATAATGATTCTTCATGGTGCAGCATCTAACCTTTGGGCACATGTGGCATTTACAGTCTTACCTCTAATAATACAGTTTCTCGTATCGTTAAACGCAGTAATCACAAGTCTGGATGGTGAAATTCATATGGTAATTGTATGCAGATGCAAAGCACAGTGAAAACAGGCATTGTTCATTCCATATATGGTTATTTTGGGGAGAAGATGGGGTGGGGAATGAATCACGTACATGTAGGCACAATCTTCTGCTAGCTGGGATTTATTAAGGGAACTATGCGCAGGTTCTGGCATATGTACGGTTTTATAAATCTGAATTTGTTTGTGCATACGCAAAATCTGACTTTTGTGCTTACGCACACTTTTAGGAAGAAATCTAAGCAGAGTTTTATACATGAGGCCCCTGTTTTTTTACTATGAGCGTTACCAGACTGTCAGATGAATTTTAAAGAAGAAGACTGAGATTACAAAAGGACACCTGTTAATACAATTATATGAGGTTTCAAATCATAAAGTGTGTTTCAAAGTATACTATACCGTGGCAGTGAGCCTGGGCCCGTGCAGCTGAGCATAGAGTATGGCCTCGTCAACGTGATGTCTGATCCTCAACAAAGCAAGCTCCAGATTATGCGCTTCGGCAACCATATGTGTGAGATCCTGCAGTATGGCTACATACTGTTTCCAAGGTGAGTGGAGCTCTGAGAGGCTGGCCAGGCACCCACGCATCACATTGAGACAGTATCCGCTGCACGCCCGGATCAGGGTAAGCCCGCGACAGTGAGAACAGTAATGCATACGCACCAGAGCGCGCGCACACTCCTTAGACAATTCTGCCGTGTCGGTAATGTTCATGACCTCCGACCCCACGGCCAATGCCAGGCTGAGTAACCGGCCTGCCCGAAACGCGTTCGCCAGCTCCTCAGCCATCAACCGGGGGTGCGTCCCAAAAGGGTTAACGTCCTGCCTTGTCATGCGTAGACAGTCACCGAGCTGGTTGCTGTCAGAGGCGCCCATGCTGACAGTCCCAGACATTCCGGGATTGACAATATGAGTGTGTACCAATGGGAAGAGATTGTCAAAGAAACAGTGGACAGCTGTTTCCACTGAGACATTGCCGGTGCCATGGAGGAAGCGGGAGAGGTCAGTGAAGAGGCAGATGATGTGAGTGGTGATGGAAGATGAGATGGAGGTGTACATGCTCTCGAACAGAGAGGTCAGGTGACTCTGAGAGAAGGAGAGCAGAGACTGGAACATATCTGAAAGAGAGAGAGAACGAAAAAAGTTGAGATTTAAATAAGTGTCCTCAATGATGGCTTTTCTATTTTTTTTATTTTTAGGATATGACCACACATAGTCTTGAAACTTGCCTCACTAAAAACACAAAAACTGAAGAAAGAAAAGTTTTATATTGGTCTGAGAGCCTTAAAGGAATAGTTTACCCAAAAATTTTAATTCAGTCATAACTATGATCATTATCGCAATTAGAGAAGCTCGTTCACAATGGCTCATGTGTTTACACGAGATCTTGTGTTGTTTAGTGCTAAAAAACAACGAGTTCTCAAGTTCTCACGTGAACACGTGTGCCACTGTGACTGAGCTTCTCTCATGAAAGTGCAACGGACGTCTAGATTTTTCACTGAAAAATTACTCTTAACAGAACCAATCGTATGCCTTTAGAAGACTTGGAAAATGACGCACGAGCCGCATGGACTACTTTTATGATATATTTGGGTCCTTTTCAAAGTCTCTACCAACTGCCATTGTATTAAAAAGATGGACCAGGATATTCATTAAAACATAATTTTGTGTTATTTATAAGAAAGAAAGACATACAGGTTTGGAATGACATGAGGGTGAGTAAATTATGACAGAATTTTCATTTTTGGGTGAACTACTCCTTTAAAACACTCAGTTGCATCATTTACACAACATGCACCTGCATGAACACATAATATATGGTTATAGGTTTTTCAGTGATTCTTTGCAGGTTCACCTAAGATTAGCTTGAAAAGAACACTAATCAAAAGCGTTTTTGATTCTTGATGTTGTTATACATATTACAGTTTCTTCAGATCAGTGTATTGGTCTCTGGGTTCTTTAAAGCACCATTTGGTTTTCTGAAGATCTTTCTTTGTGAAACCTAAAAAAGGTTCTCCTATGAAATGAGGCTGTACAACTCTCTGTGGTTCTACACTGTAAAAATCATATTCTTAATCAGTGTCTTTGTCTTGTTTAACCTCCTGAAACCCAACCGTGACTGCTGCCCCTATGTGCATTTTCCATTTCCCTTTCTGATTTGTAACTAGTAGCCCCTAATAAACAAGCAAAAAAATAAAAATTGATGTCCACATATGTGGACAGAGGGACTAAGTTGTGAAATTTTAAATAATACCAAGTTATAGAAAGTCAGATTATTTCATCAAATTGTTTATTATGTTTCCAAGAGTGTTGTTTATTCATGTTTTTGAGATGTTACAGACAATACAGCTGATTTTCTGTAAAGCTGAATAAATAATTCTGATTCAAAGTAATAGCCAGCATCATCCAATCACTTCCAACCATGTAAAAATACAATTTAGCATTATAAATTCTGAATCTAAGTACTGATTACCATTGTCCCATTTCTGCCAAACATGTTGAGTGGTTCAAACATCTAGTTATCTCTCACAAAAGCTCACTTAAATTGTTTTGCTTCTTATGTAAATTCACAGACAACAGATAAAATAGAGAAAAGAAAATAGTGGTGTGTCTGTCTCGCTTTTCTGTTGTTTAAATGTCGCCAACACACACACACACACACACACACACACACACACACACATACACATACAGTATATGTACAGACACACACGTGCCTAGACTTGTGCTTGGTCAGTGGTTTGTTACTGCAGGGGCAGCCTGTCTTTTCAGCTGCGCTGTAGTCGAGCATGACCACACACACACACATACACAGGCTGTACCCAGGGAGCCGTTCTCTCTAAGGCCACTGATGTCAGACTGAAGGCATGCTAGAGGATGGAGGAGCAGCGGCAACTGGACCGAAACTGAGACCAGGAAACACACACACATACACACTCACACAGAAGCAGATCTCTCCATTTCACTTCATAAGCTGTCGAGGCTTCCATCAGTACTATCACAATGGACCAGGACAACAACAGAATTCTCCCAGTCATAGCAGCTGCCGTTCCACAAGCACACACACACACACACACACACACACACACTCCAAATCTGTCTCCATAAGCGGGCATATATATGGGACAAGTTCTTGCGTTCTGTCTGGACTATTTATCAATTGTTGGCCTGTGTATACAAGCATCAGAAAGACGTCTTCAGCTTTTGTCTAACGTCTCACTGTTTTAATGACTAATTAGAAGAGGTTGGGGGGGTTGCAAACAATTTAAGCATATAGGGTACCTATAGCTTATGTGGTGCTCATGGGTTCGAATCCCAGGGAACACACAAACCGTTAAAATGTACACTTTGCATGCACTGTATATCATATGGATAACAGCGTCTGCCAAATACATGTGTAAGCAAATGTAAATGTGTTGGGTGTTTACAGTAGTAACTGTAACATTTGTCTGCCGAGACAAAAATGAGACCTGGAAATCAAGAGAATGGAATGGAAAAAAAAATTTAAAAAAAAAAAAAAAAAAGAGAAAAGTGCACTGCAGAAGATGAAAGGGAGGAATGGCTACTTGCCATGTCCCACAGTTTGTTTGTGTCTGCGCATGAACCGTAAACATGCATGCATTTGTGTACCCATATAGGTGAAATGGTTTGGAATGAGAGCAGCAAACCACAAACAGAATGTGCCAGTGTAAGGTTACAGTGTTTCAGAGCCTCATGCCACAAGCAAGAGTAAAATCGCCAGAAGCGGCAGAGAGAGAGAAACGGGCAGACAGAAGAAAAGACAGGAAGTTAAGTGAGGGAGGTGGTTTTATTTGGCTTTCAGGCCTCAGATCACAGCGCTGGCTAAACTTTGCCATAGTTGTTGTAGGCCTTTCTGCGTGGCAAAGGGAGAACTAATTTCAGTGTGTATTTTCTGTGAGTGTGTGCATGCAAGAGAGATTTGACTTTAAAGGAATAGTTCACACAAAAAGGAAAATTCTCTCATTATTTACAAACATTCATGTGGTTCTAAGTCTTGTGTGATTTTCTTTGCTCCTTTAAAAAAAAAAAAAAAAAAAAAAAAAAAAGGTGAATTTTCAAAGAATATCCTGACTCTTTTACATATGATGAATGTGAATAAGGACTGGGACAGTCAAGCTCCAAATGACAAGAAAAGGGCACCATAAATGTGGTCCATATGACTAGTGCACTATATTAAAAGTCTTCTAAAGTCATATGATAGCTTTGTGTGAGGAACAGAATGAAATTTAAGTAGTTATCCACTGAAAATCTGAACATACTGTATGCACTAGCTGTCCATGGCATATAAATGTTCATGAGGGAAGTAGCAATGTCCAGTTCATGAATGAATCATTTAAAGAAGACCTGGTTTATTCTTAAAGGGATAGTTCGCCCAAAAATGAAAATTCTCTAATCATTTACTCACCCTAATGCCATCCCAGATGTGAATGACTTTCTTTCTTCTACAGAACACATATAAAGATTTTTAAGAATATATCTCAGCTCTGTAGTTCCATACAATGCAAGTGAATGGAGATTAGACCTTTATAGCTCCAAAAAGCACATAAAGGAAACAAAAAAGTAATCCATTTGACTCCAGTGGTTAAATACACATCTAAATCCATATAAAAGATCATTATTTAAGTCCTTCTTTGCTAGAAATTGTTAATTGCCCAGTAGGGGGTGATATGCATGAAGAATGTAAATCACTAAAAACACAAGAAGATGAATGTGAAAGTTAAAGTGGAGATTGACTGAGCAGGGAAGAGAATTTATAGTAAAAAAACGACTTAAATATTGATCTGTTTCTCACCCACACCTATAATATCACTTCTGAAGACATGGATTTAACCACTGGAGAGCTTCAAAATTTTGGCACCCATTCACTTGCATTATGTGAAGCAAAACAGCTGAGAAATTCTTCTAAAATGGAAAAGATGGAAAAGTCATACATATCTGAGATGGCATAAGTGTAAGTATTGTAAATTATGAGAGAATTTTCATTTTTGGGTGAATTGTTCCTTTAACTAATGTTAGCATATACAACTTCTTTATTAAAAAAATATATATATATATATTAGTATATGTTGATTTTAACATTAACAACCATTAAAATGCAGTAAATCTATTGTTCGTTGTTAGTTCATCTTAACTAATGTAGTTAAACAAATGGAACCTTATTGTAAAGTGCCTCCAGATAGAAAATTCACCTTTGTGTATCACAGAAGAAAGAAAGGCATATGGGTTTGTAATGACATGAAGGTGAGTAAATAAAGAGATAATTTTCATTTTTAGGTGAACCTTTTCTTTTAAAAAAGATCCACAGTGACCAACCAGTGTCAACTCCTTCCGCTTGTGTCCTCCTTTTCTTGAAAGCTAATATCTGTGAGTATTTTTGTCCTAAGAAAATCTTACACAATGCATGATCCCTCTGTTTTCAGATGAAATTAGACACTAATTCCAGGAGAATCAGGTCTCATTCACATAGAGCTGTAGTCACCTCATTGGAACGCTGGAAAACGAACAATTTTGGAGAAATCCAATGAAAGGCAAACAAGCACACACACCAAACTTAACATCCTGTTCAGAAACCAGTAGTGGTCTGTCAGCTGGGAAAAAGCTATTTGTGACCATTTGTTGCACCATTAGTGTTTCACCATTAGAACTACCAAACAGAGTTCATTTGATCTGTCAACTCTATTTCTGGGTAATACCACAATTGCAAAGCTTCAAAAGTAGTCTCTTTTTTTTTCAGTCTGTTTCATAGAGTACAGAAATATAGAGTAGATGCAATACTCTTCCACAATCATTGTCTTTCTTCTGTTTTGACCTAAAACTATAAACTCTGGGTTTGTCAGAAATGGCATTCTTTCATACTACCAGAACTTTTCTCAGTATGCAGTATGCATGTGTAAAGTATTCAAATTTTCTGTATACATGGAATATGCGTGGTGAACACACCTTTATACATATAGTGTCACGTGAAAACGTGTGAAATGTTTAGCGTTGCATTCTGCACTGCAGTGCACAGTACAAAGATACTAGCATTCCACTTTAAACATAGCCTCGGATTACAAACGAGTTAAGCAGAGAGAAAGGTTTACGATGGGAGCATTTAATCCCTGTCACTTGGCTCCAGAGAAAAGCAGCGCTCCATAAGTTACTGGTTTGCAAGCTATGCAACTGTAGTGTTGCGGGGATGCCAGTGAGGCAAGATGGGGGCCAGATTTACAGCCATGTAATTGGAAGTTATACAACCTTTTAAGAAGGTCTACAAAAGGCTTTTAGAGATGACTAATCCACTTAATGACCAAGACTCATTTCCTAAATGCACGGTCTGCTGGTGAAGGGATTCGTTCGGATGAGTAAACTTGAACAAATGATGGTGCAAAGATAAGACATGAGTTTTTTAAGGTGCTTCCACCTCAAACTACTATTTCTGGGAGAGATTAATGTTCCCTGATGTCATGTACCTCTCAGGGGTGGATATTTGTCCAATAAACTTTTAAAAATGAATGAACTAATTTGCAGTTTTTTACTGCATTCTAATTCAGATTAATTCAACTGTAAATCTACATGCATTTTTTGGTATTTTTTTTTATTGAAGGTGTGCACAGAAAACATTCAAAACATGTATTTGGACATACAGAAAAATGTCCTGACTAGTGCTTTGATACCTTCAATTGATTAGGATTGGAGCTAAACTGTGGCCCTCCAGAAACGGAATAGAATAGCTCTTCCCTATATGTTTGGTCCTACAAAACCAGATAACCCACTGCAACCCACTTTTGTCAGGGCCAAGGGACAGGGAACCCTACCCACAAATCCATGCAAAATTCTTCAGCCACCACGGTAATCATATAGAGCATTCTGGGGGCATGCTGGTCCGAGACACGAGGATCCATCGTCTGTCGATCATCTACCACCCCAGAAAGCCCCGTAATCCAGCCAAGAGCTCGTGTTTCATACGACTCTGACACAGATATGAGTTCATCACCTCTGGAGCGAGGCTCTAAAATCCTACCTTAATTAATGACAATACATACACCCTTGTCCTCTGACTAAAACAGCTGTGACACGAGAACATGCTACATTACAACATACCATCTCTATTAGAGGTTGAGGAATGGAGGAGATGGTTAAAAAGAAAAAAGAGAGAGAATGTCTTTAAAGTGTGATTCATAAATCACAATCACTACACTGCAAAATTTCTTTAGTATTTTTATCTTGTTTTCCAGTGAAAAGACAAAACCAAAAATACAGATTAAAAATGTATTTTATTCAGTGTAGATATTGGTGCTATTTAGGTAGCTAATCAAAGATGTACAAACGAAGCATTATTGTTGGCCTAGTGGTTAGTGTTCCAACAAAGACTATACAAGTTCAAATCCAGCTTTCAACATTTTCTGACACTGTTCCTCCTCTTCTCCACATCATTTCCTGTGCTCTTTACACTATCATACCAGTATGTTTACACACATGTATGAAAAAAGAATGCATGAGAACCATGTTTAAATGAAATTTTGGAAAGGTTTTTCAAAATGTAAACAAATGTGCGCATATGACGTGCACACTGACTGAACAGACAGAGAGCCAATAAAAGCATTTACATGTTATGTAAAATAGTGGTGATGGACAAAAATCTTGGTGTTTGGTGTTTGGTGTTTTGTTTTTACAAAATGTACGATTTTTCCCAGATCAAACAAAACTATTGAATATGCAAGATCGGTTTAAGATCGCAGATATAAACGCATAAAAAAACAACAAAGGCAAACACTCCAAATTAGCATTCTTTTGCACTGCACCTGATTTAATTGCTTCACAATCGCTTCAAACCTGAAACCCGAGTTCAGAAATGATCGCTAAACAAACCTTTGTAAGTACATAAGGTTAAATCAGCAGCACATAATGTTACACTATAGGAGACAAACTAGACATAACCACCTGTCCAAAACTTCTGCTGCAACCCCCACCCCTTCCCCTCCACGTTGTCTTTGCTGTCAGGAGGGGAACAGGTGGAGGGTTCGGGGAATGTTTAACCGATATCTCGTTCATCAGCTCGCAATTAAAATGGCTGCCGTGTTATATCGAAAGTCTCTAAGATTAACAATACCAAAGATGCCAGAATGTATAGTGTGTGCGAGTGTACTGTATGTTTGTGCTCTCTAAGCATTATGTTGATTGGTTAAAGATTAGTGATGTCTATCTCATGTGGCAGATCTACGTAGATCCCTGCGGCGTTGATTGCGACAATCTATGTAAACCCCCTTTTTGTCATTATTCAGCTCTGGACTTTGTCACAATTGAGCAAGAGTCTCTGAAGTTCAGCAACATTGTGGTGAATTGTTGTGTAAATGAAAAGAGTTTTCTGGAAAACAATTGGTTTTACATATTTTTATTGCCCAACATAATTAACTAGAGCATTACGTGCCTATGCGTCCTTTGTCTTGGAAAATAAATACAATACAACAACTAAGGAATTTCTAACCCACTAACAACTCTGGAATGAGTCCAGTCAGGTTTAGATTACACATCAGATTGGACAGCTTGGAAAAGAGAGTATAAAAGACAACATACAACTTTACAAAAGACATAAATACTAAAGTAATGGGGACCAAAAATGATGTTCCAAGCACATTTGCGGTTATTTTTGTCTGTTAATCACAAAATACATAAAAAAATAAATAAATAAAAACCTATGAATTTTGTGTCCAGGTGCTGTTAAGCTCCAAAAGAAAAAGAAAAAAATAAAGAATGAAAATGACAAAAATCACCATAAAAGTATCATAATGTAGATCAGGAATGGGCAACTTTGAAGGTGGTGAGGGCCAACATTTTTTTTTTTTATTATGGGTAATCTATGCACGACTAATGCAATGTGCTTATAAAGATTTTAACCACATTAAAAATTGCATTTAATAATATTTATAAAAACTAACATTATTTTTATTGTATAACTTGCATATTTACTAAAACATGCAGTTCAAATGTACAAATTCATGTTCAATTGACAAGCAATATATTTCAAACTTACTTTTTCAAGAAAATTAATCTCATGTACATTGTCTGTACATTTGCAACACACACAAACACACAAATAAACAGACAAGGGTCGTATTTTCAATATTTTCAACCCCACCTCATAAAAACAGCTTATAGATATTAGTTCAAATCCAAATATTATCACCAAAATCCAAATATCATCAATAACAATACTGGATACAAGAACCTAACATTTCAGTGCATTAAAACAAAACATTTCAGCACCACACCAGCCCCGCAACACAAGCACAGACAGAACAGTTTGTGCATCAGAAAAAAATTCTCTCTGTTTGCATGATTTTTAATCAATCAGACAGGCATCTCAATTCTTTAAAGTGTCTCCCTCTGACAACAGATTTTTTTGTTTTTCACAAACACAAGCAAAACAACATTAGATCTCTTATGTGATTCTCATGTAACCAGTCCTACTCGACCGCTCTGAGCGGGATTTGAACCGGGGACTCCGGCATGGGAGGCTGTAGCATTAGCGTGCTAACAAGGAGGCTAAATGCTACAGCCTCTAGTGTCAGTCACTAGTGCACCTCTTGAGGCCAAGGGAGTGAAGTTTACACACTGTACAGCTACCTACCAGCTGACTACCATTACACTCACCCCACTAAACCACACTCCCTTCCGGGTCATGGCACCACTGTAACCGGTCCTGCTCGACCTGCTCCAAGTGGGATTCAAACTGGGGTCTCCGGCAAGGGAGGTGGGCGTGCTAACAAGGAGGCTAAAGCCTCTAGCATCAGTCACTAGTATGCCTCTTGAGGCCAGGGGAGTGAGGTTTACACACTGTACAGCTACCTACCAGCTGGCTACCGTTACACTCGCACTATCACGGATTTAGTACAAAAGTTTAGATACCGATGAACAGTATTTCACCCTTTACATCTGTTAGGAGAGCAGCTCTGGCAGCACCAGTGTACGTATCTCTCATACTGTACGTCTCTTGATCAGTTTATCAGTGATGTAATTGTGAATCCAATTGAAATCTTTAATGACAGATTGCATATCCATGCAAACAAAAGATATGGGTTTACCCTGCGTGCATTTACATTAGCGCGCACTAACTGCACTTTGCTCGATTTACCTTAAATGATGAGCAAGTGTAAGATGTTGCATGCTAGAATCCAACAGTGATCAGCAGGTCTGCTAAGAACAAGCGACCTCTTCTGGTCGATAGTTGGTAACAACATAATAGCCTGAATGCAATCTTTACATAGTCCCTCTTTCAATCAATTCTCAGTGTTGTCCTCTGGGCCGTATTCAACAATACTGCAGGCCCACAGGTCGCCAGTTGCCCATCCCTGATTTAGACCATTTGACTCAACTATAATATTCAACATCTTCCAGATCATACAATAGGTTTATATAAGGGGCAAACTGATATTTAGGTCATTATTCACTGAATATCTTGCCCTCCCATGAAGATGTTGTGGCGTCAATGATGTCAACATAACACTTTTGTATCTGGTCATGAACTAGCTTTAGCAGAGGTAGAGATTATCAGTGAAAAACATTTTTCATTTCGGTTTGTTGAAACAAAGCTATCAATTGGCTTCAGAAGACTTATAGTACACCAGTTGCACAGACTACTTTTATGCCTTTTTTAAAGCTTGATAGACCCTAGTCACTATGAACTTTCATTGTTTAGCAAGAGCTTCATAATGCTTTTTTCCAAACTTTCAACTTTTGTGTTCCACAGAAAAAACAAACTAAAACTAGGTAAAAAAAAATAAAATTTCCAACAAGATCTTCATTTGAATAATCTTGATATCAATTCTTAAATCCCAAGACTGATCTTTTACTAAATGCACGCTCATTTACAGATGAGTGTCAGTTGTCTTAAAGACACAGTACCAATTTTTAGCATGTGTTCTAGAAATTCCACAAATACTTGTAAAAAAGTATTAATGATGCATTAAACAATAAATATGTAACAAAATATAATATATGCAATATAATATCATGCTCATTTAATTTGAAACACTGCCCCCATTGGCAAAGCTTTAAGTGTTGTTGGGCGTATGGGCACGCGGGAGCTCCATTTTCCCAGTGTAATGTCCACAACGTGGTGCCAAAAGCTCAAATGTGACCAAAATTATGACAAACATATAAATAAGAATTTTCAAAATTAATACTTTTGTAATTTACCTAGTTAGAATGTTCCCTGTATAATTAACAGCATTAGCTGGGAGTGAATTTCTTCCATATTTAAGCAAAACTGATATTTTAACTAAAATATTAATTGATAACGAATCGAAATTGAATCAAATTGAATTAGGAAATCTGTATCAATAACCATCCCTAAAAATAACAGCATACAG
Organism: Myxocyprinus asiaticus; assembly: GCF_019703515.2. NCBI lineage: Eukaryota > Metazoa > Chordata > Actinopteri > Cypriniformes > Catostomidae > Myxocyprinus > Myxocyprinus asiaticus. Next base: position 47,825,467 of record NC_059348.1, on the reverse strand, counting down.
GTTTGGAAAAACATGAGGGTGAGTAAATGATGACAGAATTGTCATTTTGTGGTGAACACTTTTCTTTAATTCCAGAATGAAAAAAAAAAAAAAAACTTTTCCAAACTAGACACTCTCTTCCACTTCCAGCTGTTCATTCATATTAAACATCTATAATGACTGGTGGCAGTTCTGTCTCATCTTTCACTGATGTTCACCATGCTCAAGAAAAGACTGAACAACAGCCCAGGAAATCAAAACATAATCATCTCAACCTAATTATGTTGGAAGAGATGGAAAGGGTGGAGAGTTTGAGCCATCATTGGGTTTGGAGTGTGCGTTTGGTTGTCCATTTCATCCTGAAGTAATAAAGTGAATAATGACACATGAAGAAGTTAGACGCCAACCTAAAAGGCGGGGGAAAGTGGCCACAATGACACTCAAGAGACGATACCACTCCCTCTCTCCTCTGACGTCCACTGGCCTACAAACTACTACTACTCTTATTTGATTTCCTTTTTCTTCTAAACATATATCATCCTCCCTTCTGGAAAAACCAGGTCACTGGAAAAAAAGTCACCAGCTCAGCCAAGGTAGTCCACCAGCCCAAACCTGGTTGACAAAAGTAGTCTAACAGGTCAACCTCACCCCAGAGATGCTAGATCCAGCTCTATTACCAACCTAAACCAGCTTGTATCAACTAATGACCATGAATGACCAGCTTTGACCAGATTTTTTAGCAGGGTTTACCATTCTGTACAAAGCAGATCACACTTAACTCATGCCAGCTTAAGAAGGTTTTGCTTAGCCAAGATGATTCAAACCAGGTCTCATGGCTGACAGTCCAGCTAATGACCAATCTAGACCTTGGACTAACTAAATACTATAAATCACCAGTTTGGAGCAGCTAGAAAACATGTAAACCAGCTAACACCTTACACAAAAAAAAAAAAAAAAAAAAAAAAAAAACACAGGCCAATCCAGTTGTAGGTGGTCAAGTAGTTTTGCAACAAAGTAGTTATGTTTTTTGCAGGTCCATAGTGGTTTATCAGTTTTAACCAGTCCCTTACTATATCAAGTCCAGCTGATGACCCATCTAGATCACCTTAGACCAACTAATGACCATAAATAACCAGCTTGGACAAATTAGAAACCGTGTAAAACCAGGTACCACCTCAAGATAGATTTATCTGGATTTTCTGGTAGGGCTTCCCCTTTCCTGGAGAAAAAAAAAAAAAAAAAAAAAGAAGAAGAGGAAGAAAGGTAATTCAATTTGAAGGTGGTCAAGCTGGTTTTTGAAACATGGCAGTTTTTTTTTGTTTTTTTTTTTGCTGACCTACAGTGGTCTATTAGCTCTATCCATCTCGACCAATATGACCAACCAGGGTTGTGTTTCCCAAAAGCATTGGAAGCCTAAGTAGATCACAGAAACCATTGGCCCAATGGTCTCTATGATCAACTTAAGCTTGCGATGCTTTTGGAAACGCAGCCCTGATCAGAACAAGGTCCACTGGCTTGTAGTCCAACTGATGATCCATCTAGACAACCTTATACCAACTTAAGGCCATAAATGGCCATCTTAGACCAGCTAGAAACCATGTTATCTGGATTTTCTAGTAGGGCTCCAATTTCTTGAAAACAAGGAGGTCATTCCAATTGAAGGTGGTCCAGCTGGTTTTTGAAACAATGTAGCTGGTTTTTGCTGGTCTATAGTGGTCTACCAGATCCAACCAGCTTGACAAAGATGACCAGCCAGACTAAAACAAGTCCACCGGCTGGAAATCTAGCTAATGATCCATCTAGACCACCTTGGGCCAACTAATGGCCATAAATAGCAATCATAGACTAGATAAAAATTCTGTCAGCTGGATTTTCTAGCAAGCACATTTCTTAAAAAAAGAAGGCATTTCGTCAATAGCGAATGATCAGACCCCGATCGCAACAATCACACGCCGAGAAGGCATTTGATAGGGTGGAATGGGACTATCTTTTTAAGATTTTGGAAATTTACTGGTTTGGGAACACTTTTACTGGGTGGATTAAGTTACTTTATAACTTGGCAATGCAAACTAATGGATTAATTTCAGATTTTTTGTTTTTTCTCTTGGTAGGGCAAACCGGCAAGGCTGTCCTCTCTTCCCTTGATTGTTCTGTCTTGCCCTGGAACCATTAAGAAATGGTTATAGCTACAATAAGAAAAGAGGATGATTTCCCTGGCATTGTAGCAGATGTACAGATGATAATTATTATTATTTATCTCCGACCCTAAAAGATCTATGCCTAGCCTCCATAGAATTATTAATTCTTTCACCAGATTTTCAGGATATAGGGTGAACTGGTCTAAATCAGAAGCTCTTGCTCTAACAGCATATTGGTTTGCCACAGCTTTCCAACCTGGCGCCTTTCAATGGTCCATGCAAGGCATTAGGTATTTAGGCATTTTATTTCCAGCAAATTTGAAAGATTTAGTTAGAGTTAATTTTGACCCATTAATGAAAAGGTTCTTGTGTGATGTGGATAGGTGGGCTTCACTACATCTGTCTATGGCAGGAAAGGTCAATGTTATAAAAATGGATTGTATCCCCAAATTCAGTTATCAGTCTCTCCTTCTAGAAGTTTAACTTTCTTATTTTAAACAATGTGATAAATATCCAAGTCTTCTGTTTGGAATGGTAAACAACCTTGGTTGCATTTCAGTAAGTTACATAGACCAACTGACAAAGGAGGCTTAGGCCTCCCCAAAAAATTTGTATTACTATGCTTTTAATCTCTGATACCTGGCCCATTGGTCTCTTCCACCTGAGAAAGCCCCTCCCTAGTATAACATTGAACAAGTGGTCCTTGCCCCAATCTCACCATTGCAAAGTCTTTCTATTAAACTGCCTAGGAAGGAAAAATGCGTACTATTATTTCACATTTACATTCAGCATGGACAAAGATTTCTCGCATGTTCAATTCTGATACCTACCTAAATATTTCCTCAAGTATCTGGCTGGACCCCAAATTATGTATTAACAAGTCCCTCTTTTGCTGGAAAGAATGGATTGATTGGGGTGTTGCTACACTTGGTGACCTTTATGAAAACAGAGCTTTGAGATAATTTGAAAATATAATCCATTAATTTTGAATTTCTTGGTCTCAATTTTTCAGGCATTTACAGCTGCGCCATCTACTTTGAACTATTTTTGGTGGTAGTACACAGCCCACTAAAGCTGCAGACACCCTCTGTATTGTGCTCACAGCCTTTGGAAAGGGTCAAGAAGCGTCAGTGTAATACTCCTTGATTCAGAGTCTTGGTGACGGGGCCTTAACTGCTCTTAAGAGGTTATGGGAAAGAGATTTGAACTTGGTATTGGAGGATGAGGAGTGGGAAAGGATTTAAACAAATATTACAACTATGTCTAGAAATGCAAGGGTACGCCTTATTCAGTTTAAGATTTTTTATCGTTTCTACTGGACTCCCTCTAGATTGTTTTGGCTTGGTTTAAAAGACACACCTACCTGCTGGCAATGTCAGTTGGAGGATGGAGACATGGCCCATGCTCTGTGGTTCTGCACTAAGATTCAAGAATTGTGGGTAGGAGTCCAAATATACAAAAAGCTGGGTCCAAACTAGTGTAATGATTGGCAGACAAATAATTCTTAGAGGATGGAAGTCAGCTGGAGCTCCCTCATTTCAATAATGGTTAATCGAATTGGGTAGGGTGGCGGCATTTGAAAAGATGCCATATAAACAGCTTGGCAAAATAGACACGTATGGTAAGAAATGGGACAGGTTTTTGGCCTTTCTGGAGGGCTGTCAGTGAGGACCATGCGGAAAGAAACAGAACTGTGGTGGTAATTGTAAATTCTAATCTTTGTGGAATTCTTTCTTTTGTCTTTGTTTGTTGATTTTTATATTTTTTATGTTCTCAAATATTTTCTTTTGTTTGTTTGTTATATGTGTGCATGGTGTAATTTAGGCTTTGACCACAGGGATATTTGTTGAGGGACAGGGGTTGGGAAGGGGGGGAGGGCAGATATAATGGGAGTTAAGTTGATTCTGTGTGTATATGTTCTGTTTATTCCATATTTAACATAAGAATCATTAAAAATGTTAATAGGAAAAAAAGAAGGCATTTCTAAATGAAGGTGATCAGGCTGGTTTTTGAATCATGGTAGTTGTTTTTTTGCTGGTCCATAGTTGTCTGCCACCTCCAAACAACTTGACCAAGATGACCTTCCAGATCGAAACCAGGTCCACCAGCTGTTAGTCCAGCTAATGCTCCATCTAGACCACCTTGGAGCAGCCAGAAACCATGTAAAACCAGCAACTACTTTAAGCTGGTTTTAGATGGAATTTCTTGTGGGGCTTCCTTTTTTTAAAGAAACTCGTACTCACTTGAAACTCTGGTTTTATTTTATTTTTTATTTCTCAAACAATTCACTCTCCTCTTTCTCAATCAAGTCTCTCATCATCTGCAGTGTTTCTTGTTAACTAGCATTGGTGTAGCTAAGTATTTTCAGAGAATCTGCATTTTATTTTTCCTCACTGAAGAGCTCAGCATGCATTCTTTAGAGGAGCACAGACAGCTGATTGACTCTAAATCTTTCTCTAACCTTTGTTAAATAAACAACAAAAGCAAAAGCCTCAGCAATGAACAACGGGCCAGCACCATTCCCCAAACACCAGAGTCTGTCTCACGGCAGCTGGTCAGCAGGGGCTAGACAGGATGTTTAGAATCCATCCATTCCACTGTTTCCATGGGAATGTCATAGCAGGTGCATTGTGTGTGAGGTTGAAGCCACTAGATTTGCTCAGAGGAACGGAATGAGCACCACTTCCTGTCCTGAGCCCACTCACTCTGATGCAAGCAAGTGCTGGGTTTGGGTCGGTCTGTCAGTTCAGGCCAAACTGTCTCTATATGTCTGCATCCTTCTTCTCTTTAGGAGACACATGTCGTGGTCCAGGGCCAGCGAAGGAAGTAACATGGCAAGCTCAATTAGTCAATGGATAAATCTACTCTCCAAAAAGGCCAAATGATCTGTGGGAGGAGGATGTGGACGCAGAGGGGGGCTCCTCGGAGACTTTGAAAAACATGAGATCACATACGAAGACTAGGGAAAGATGGATAACAACAACAGGAAAAGATAGAATGAAGGACAGACAGAAAACTAAAGACAGAAGAAGAATGAAAGGGTTCCCCCACGGTGCAAATGGCCAGGTGACATCTTTAAAGTCCCAAGATGGTGTCTACTGTCACTGCTGAGCAGTAATGAGATTTTTACTAGTATTCACACACACAGATTTTCATTGAAGAACATTCCAGAATTGTGTTAACCTCCGAGTGTGTGCAATAATAGAGTAAAGCATCTGGGTTCTTGGGTCCTTTCCGAGCAGAGTTGATAACGTGATTGTTTTTACTCAAACTTGGGGTCTTGGGATAAAGTTTCAGGCTGATCTGAGAAATCGGAAACCGTAGGGTGACTTTTTTCAGACGAAAAAGTCTGTTCTTACCAAAATTTGAAACACAGTCCCCAGTGGCAAAGTGTTAAGTGTTGTTGGGCGTATGGGCATGTGGGAGATCCATTTTCCGTGTGTAATATCCACAGAGGAGCACCAAAAGAGAGTTGTAAAGAGAGTTGTTTTCAGATGTGCAGGCTGTAAAACAGTGAAGAGCAATGCATATTTTATAAACTTTACCACCCAAACCTAAACCATCAGTGCACTAAAAATGTTATTATCTATTTAAAAATTTGAAGAAGAAAAAATTATTATCTGTATTTTGATAGTCTTGACAAAGTCACAAAGTTTGGTTCCCGTACTAAAAACTATGTGGTATTTAAAAATTATTATCTACCTAAAAAAGGACCCGAACACAATAGGAGGGTTAAACTCGCAATGTGTCCCCCATCTCTTTATCCTTTTGTCAAGTCAAGTCTTTTTTATTTGAAAAGTGCTTTTCACAGTCCTTTCAAAGCAGCTTTACAGAAAATGATGCTGTACCAGAAAATGAGGCTTTTCATTTATCAGACTCTTCCCTGAGCTTAGACAACCACAGATTGACATCCCCAAAGCACAAATTATATAAACTTTATTAATATACTACAAAAACACACCCACACTGAATGTACTGAAGCTGGATTATTAGAATCAACTCTGTCTACTGAACTTTCTTTAGACAAGAACCCATGCAAATGGGAAGAAATTCAAACACACAGCGACAGACAGACAGACAACCCAAACAAACACACACCTCCCAGCTAAGTTCTTATAATAATTTTGGCAAACCTCAGAGTGTCATTCTAATTAATTTTAAGATAAGGTCTATAATCAGATATGATGAACGTTCACCACAGTGTAATTATGAATCCATGTTGGAGACAGCAAAACAGACTTGGCCTTCTCACATTCTCATGTATTGTTTAGAGAAACACAAATTCTCACAATCATTACCAATATGTTAAGGTATGTGTGCCATTTACACACACAGAGTGCCAGCCGTAAAAGGCTACCAGCTTTGTTGTTTGAACATTCCGGATTTCTCCATGTGACCTGCTGACGGTAAACCATTTTCTGCATATCTCCACATCTGAGACACAAACTTTAGGAACACAGAGTATTTTAAGACCCCATGAAATATAATTGGAGTTCTGTGGCTTTTAGTCCATTTCTGTGTGTTTTTATCAACTTCAGGCAATTTGAAAATTACAACTGTCCCACAGCTGTGGCATCATTTACACCAACCAAACAATATTGTGCCTAATAAGGTTTTTTTTTTTTTTTTTTTTTTTTTTTTGTGTACTTGATAACCAAGTCAACAAAAGTGTCAGTCAAGAGCATGCTTGAGATGAAATATGAGACAAGTGTTGTTTGTAGAACACAACATATGTTTGAAGAAAAGACAATTCAAAGTAAATTTTACTCGTGAGCAGAATATATTTATTGGATGTGATTTCCAATTAAGCTGTAATTTTGGCAAATTATGCAAAAAGTGTGAAAATTGTATTACTTAGCAAGACAAAGGAGTCAGATATTGTATAATAAAAAGTAAAAAAAATAAATAAAACAAATATCGTTACATCACCATCATTTCCACCAAGGAATTCTATTACAATGCCAAATTTGAGATGTGGTGGAAATGACACTATAATGACACTGACATAAATCTCCTGTGGTACATGTACATACGTTTTTGGACAAATTGAAAAAAAATAAAAATAGAAAAATAATAAAAAATTTTCACAAGACATAGATTTCTAGAAATCCACAGTGCTAAAAGTGCCTGAAGTTGAAGAAACACCCTTCTATCACCTTTGAAGCCATTTATATATTACTGTACTCTTAAAAGTTGACAAAATCAACCTTTAACAAATATACATATTCTTGACATATACATATAAAAAAATAAAATATGTCCCACCCAAACGCCCAGTTTAAAAAAAAAAAAAAATAGGAAATATGTCAAAAAAGGAAAGAAAACTGTGCTTGTCAACAGTTTCATGGGGCCTTCAAATGTCTTACAGAACGTGCTGCCCAAAGAAAACTCGTTTTGGTGTGAACAGAGACTGAGAGAAAGACAAAGAGTTGACTGAACAACAGAAATGAAGGCTATATTTGAGGTTTGCACCCACTTTTGGAGACATAGAGAAAATAAATATGAAAGAGGATGTGAGTGAGTTTGTCCAGTTCTGTTGGGGTTACTGCTGCTGCTGATCATGTTAAAACATCAGTGTATTGTGCCTGTAGGCTTGATTTAGTGTATGAGAGAGCCCATTCATTCACACCAAGGCTTGATACACATGAATGAACTGAGAGTGGACCTTAATAACAACCGATGGTCTCTGCCAAAGCACACACAAGGCTGCATATGACTGAGATTCTTTAAAGCCCTACTGCCGATTATGGTTTGGCCACTGGGTTAGACACACTTGTGAGCATGGGCAAGTATTCTGAATCCCCCTTCCAATGAATTAAAGCAGTATAAGCTAACCAAACCTCATTAAACTTTGCCTAGACTTCAAATAACAGAAGCTAACATAATCTAGCATAATATACCTTACAGTAATTAAGCTTAAACACTTCTGAATGTTTGCAGCTATATCATACTTTCCGAAAAGACACATCTGAAGCTTTTATCAAGACGATGAGATGTGGCTTCCCGTTCACATACGACCAACGCCAAAGATGAAACTCAATAGCATCTCCACCAATAAAAAAGCTGCCAACCCATAGAAAACAAAATGCCGCATGCCCTCACCACCAATCACATGCAGCCAAACCACACAGAACAAACCCACAGTGCTGTCTCTGCCAATTAAATGAGCCAAACCATAGGCCCTGAGACAGGCATACAGAGGAAGCCGATCCATTAGTATGCAGATCTGTGGGATAAATAATCTGAGCAGTTGGTTTAAATGGATTATTAAACACTCAGTATCTCATGTGATCAGTATCTCATTACCTATTAAAATATGTGAGTTGATTTAACTGGGTCAAACGAAAAGGAATCAATCCACCCAAACCGAAGTCCACATATTAATTTGTCATCCACCCATCCAGTAATCTTTCTACAGTCCATGCATTCATTTATACATTCAGCAATTCATCCATTCCTCTATCCACCTATCTAGGCATCTATCCATCTTCTAAGATGTCATTTCTACCTGTCAATCATCTGCTGCACTAAAACAAGATTTTTAATCTTTGCCAGTTACGTACGGCTTTAAAAGGAAATTACCATCCAATCTAAAAATTTTAAAAAGCGTATATGTATATGCACAAGACTTCAGAAAACTTTAGTATTCCTGATTTCAATGTAAAGTGACACTGATGAGAAGCAAGCACATCTGAAGATCATTTAAAACAGGTACTACACTAAAATAACGTCAAATTCTGCTCTAAATGTCATGCTTGCCTTTAGATTAAATGCAACTATAATTAGCAGAACAAGTGAGGTGATTTTTTTCGCACTTTATTTGTTCTTATCCTTTGTGAGCTGTATTATCATACAATACACTGAAACAATGTTTGATGTATGCAGTCACGAAATCAGAAACACTCCCTTCGAAATCCAAACAGATGTGGTGTCTGTGTCTGTAAATTAGGGGTCAACCGATTACTGGCCTGGCCGATAATTGGATTCGTTATTCATACTTTTTCTAATTATTGGAATCGTTATTGTGTCTGATCTGATTGCTGATAAATGTTAAAATGCACTCCATTGGCTCTGATGCCACCGCCAGTGACCGCCTCTCTCTGAAAGATTACTGGTTGTAGTCTGGCTCAATGTCCTGCCCAAAGTATTACAGGACTGGTTATATGTCACGAGTAAATGGCCAATCAACACTGTACTCCGTATTTGTGGGGGAGAGGTGGGAAAGAGGAAAGCAGTGAGAGAAAGATGCATCAAAGAGGATGAGCTGTTTTCAAAGGTGAGTATGCAGATACTGAAGTTGCAATAAACATCACAATACTCTATGCCAGCGGTCACCAATTAGTGGCAGATTTGTTCCATCCGGGCCGTGAGACATCATGACAACATCTGCCCCATGTCACCATTTTTACACTTTAGGTTAGCAGCGCGACAAAACAACAGAGCTGTGTACACCGCAAGCGCTCCAGGGTGTAGATAGCACTGATCTTTCAGCACTATATCTTTGAATATGTTTCTCTTGCACCGAACACACTTCATTAATGCCCCTTCACACTCGGCCATTTGTTGCCTCTCTCCTTCAGCCCTTGATATGACGCGCATCATAGTAGAGCTGAGCTGCAGACATGGTTATTTCAACGACAGTAGACCACAGCGGAGAAATAGAGTGAGCAGCAATATAGATGGGCGGTAGAGATATGGACTGATTTAACAGAGTCCTCGCCTGTATGAGTTGGTGTTTTTACATGTTATAGCTGATGATCATTGATAGTGTTAGCTAGCTAACCAACATTAGGAGGTTTAGCAAACGTAACATTAGCATTAAACCTTTCACCTCCATTGTGAATAAAATCCTGTTGCCCTTTTTGCATTTGACTAAATGGGCTAGCCAGCAAGCTACATGAAGTGTCAATTCCAATAACGTTGAGTCTCGTCTGTTATCACGTTAATACATAACATTCTGTTATGAGCAGTTTAGTTCTTTATTTTTATATATTTAAAGTTTCAGTTCAAAGGAAATGCTGCTAGGAGCTCCCTCCACTTTATTTAAAAAAAGAAATAATGTCGATAAGTTGATTTCCAGTATTTTTCAAAAGATAATATTGAAATGTTCAGTTTTGCAGTATTTCATTAAAAACATGTTCATTGGCATTTAAAGGATGTTTTGTATTGGAGTCTGTGTTAGTGTAAATTTTGACATAAAATTTTTAATTTTTGCTGCAAATGTAAAATATTTTACATGTTTGGAATTTTTACTCCAAACAGGGGTGGGCGATATGACCAAAATCTTATATCACGATATGAGTACTTTTATATCACAATAACGATATATATCAGGATATAGTAAACATTTTCTGGAAAATCAATAAAAATTGGTTTACATATAAAATAACCCTATTGTAAAGCCTATTTTTGGAACTCCAGTAAGTTAATTAAATACTTTCTAAATTAAAAATACTTCCTCTTTATTTGGAACAAGACAAACAATGTCAAAGTACATAAATAAATAAATAAAAATCAACCTTACCAAAATGCTAAATATAACAGTATGCCACATTTCAGTTTAAAATGTTGTTGACCATTATTATTATTTTTCTAATTATCATAAACTTTGCTAAAGAAACTTAAGATCTTCTCAAAGCAATGCGACAAAGAAAATGAAACAAACATTTTTTTTTTTTTTTAATCCAATGAAAATAAACACTTCTTGAAGAAAATAAATATCAATTATCTATCACTTCTTGCAAAATAAATAAATGATCAAATTAATGCGGAGATCATCTTTTGGCTTTCATAATATTCTTTTGCATGCTTCATTTTGAGGTGATAAAACAGATTGCTTGTACAGTATTACGAGTGATTATCATCGTGCGAATCACAGATGTCACACCTGTTTTAATAACAAGCTCCTATTCATTTTCTTGACCTGTTTGGTAGTCATCCCGTTCTGTGGAAATTTCATTCTCTTTTTGGGGTTTTCTTGGGTCAAAAATGACTGAGTAGCGTGAATGATCCCGCTCTGAGTTCTCCTGTCTCTGAAGCACAAATATCAGAAGGCCTGCTGGACTCGCACGCACTTTGGAGCTCCAGAGACAGCACGCACCACAGTCACGTGAAACAATTTGCATGTCAGATGAGAAGTTTTTGCAAATTAGTTATTATTTACCTAGTTAACTTTGCATTAACTTCATACAGCCGTCACACACTATTGGACATCAAACTTCACTGCACAAACACCGCAGTGGATACAAAATTAAACCTCCATCTGCTACCTCCAGAGTTACTCCGGTCCCCGGACTCGAGTGAGTCAGCCAGTCCGACAGGAAGTGCCCAATAGCACCATTCCGACCAGCGCGATTGAGCTAGAGGGGCGCAATATCTATAGAGCCGACAGAACGGCTGTGGACTCCGGTAAAAGCAAAGGTGGGGGTGTTTGCATCTATGTAAACAGAACTTGGTGCACTGATGCTGTTATTACCAAATCCCACTGTTCTGCTGATATTGAGTACCTCTTTATCAAGTGCAGACACTTTTACCTGCCCCATGAATTTACATCTACCATAATCGCTGCAGTATATGTACCCCCAGATGCTAATGCTAAGCTAGCCATGAAGGAACTCTCTTTTGTTGTTAGTAAACTACAAACAACGCATCCGGACGGAGCTTTTATCATTGCTGGGGATTTCAATCACGCCAATTAGAGGACAGCACTCCCCAAATTTGATCAAAAAATGTCTTGCCCTACAAGAGGAGACAACACTCTTGATCATGTTTATGCAAACATCTCTAATGCCTACAAAGCCATCCCCCTCCCCCATGTTGGACAATCTGATCACTTATCCCTGTTCCTACTCCCCAAATACACCCCCATCATCAAACATGTGAAACCCACAGTAAGGACTGTAAAAGTGTTGCTGGAAGGAGCAGACTCTTCACTACAGCATGAGTTCCAGAACAGAGACTGGAATGCGTTTGCTTCTCAGGCAAACCTGGACTCACACACAGACATTAATACCTACACAAATTCTGTTCTGCAACACATCAACAGGTGTGTCAACAAGGTAACCACCCATAAAACAATTAAAACATACCCCAATCACAAACCCTGGATGAACAAGGAAGTCCGACTCCTGCTGAAGGCACGTGATGCTGCTTTCACATCTGGCAACCGGGAGACCTACAATTTATCCAGGGCCAATCTGAAGAGGGCAATTAAAGCAGCCAAACACAATTACATACTGCGGATTGAGGACAAATTTAAGAACAATGACCCCCGACGTATGTGGACAGGCATCCATGCCCTCACAGATTACAAACCAGCGAACAGCACCCCCCCCCAACCAGTAATGCCACCCTGCCAGACGAACTGAACACATTTTATGCTTGCTTTGATCGTGGAAACACAGAACCACCCATAAAAGCTGAGCTCCCACCTGATGATCTGCCGCTCACATTTTCCACCAGTGATGTGTGCTCCACCCTGAGCACAGTGAATGCACATAAAGCTGCTGGCCCTGATGGCATCCCTGGCCGAGTGCTCAGGGCCTGTACAGAACAGCTGGCAGATGTCTTCACCAACATTTTCAACCTCTCCTTGGCCCAGGCCATTGTTCCCACCTGCTTCAAAACAGCCACCATTGTACCAGTACCAAAAAATGCTGCTGCAGTGGTCCTCAACGTCTTCCGCCCCATTGCTCTTACTCCCATCATCGCTAAGTGTTTTGAGAGGCTGGTCCTCTCCCACCTGAAAACATGCCTGCCCCCAACACTAGACCCATATCAGTTCGCCTACAAACCCAACAGGTCAACTGAGGATGCTATCGCCTCAGCTATTCTCTCCGCCCTGACACATTTGTACAAAAACAACACATATGTCAGGATGCTATTCATTGATTTCAGTTCTGCCTTCAATACTGTGATCCCATCCAAGCTGATCTCCAAGCTCACTGATCTTGGCATCAGTCCCTCCCTCTGCAACTGGACCTTGGACTTTCTCACTAACAGACCACAGTCTGTTAGGATCAGCAATTACGACTCCTCCACCCTCACTTTGAACACTGGTGCACCACAGGGCTGTGTGCTGAGTCCAATCCTCTACTCCCTCTTCACCCACGACTGCATACTCCAACCCCAACAATCTCACACTCAACACCCAGAAGACCAAGGAGCTGACTGTGGACTACCGGCGGACTAGGAAGGGCCACACATACACTCCCATCTACAATGATGGGGACAAAGTGGAGTGTGTGACTAGCTTCAAGTTCCTGGGTGTCCACATCTCTGAAGATCTTTCCTGGACCTACAACACCTCCACTCAAATCAAGAAGGCGTAACAGCGCCTTTACTTCCTTAGGAAGCTAAGGAAAGCTCATCTGTCCCCCCACATCCTGCTGAACTTTTACCGCTGCACTATTGAAAGTATACTAACAAACTGCATCACAGTGTGGTATGGCAAATGCACTGTCTCAGACCAGTAGACCCTCCAGCGGGTGGTGAAAACTGCCCAATACATCACTGGTGTTCAGCTACCCTTCATCAAAGACATTCACCACAAACGCTGCTTAAGGAGGGTGAGAAGCATTATCAAAAACATCTCTCACCCCAACCATGGTCTTTTTACTCCTTTCCCATCTGGGAGACGCTATAGGAGTCTTCGTTGTCGCACCAGCAGACCTAGGAACAGTTTCTTTCCCTCAGCTGTCAGCCTACTGGACTCTAAATTCAGGCACTGAACACTTCATCCCACTCAGACTACATATTTTTTTTGCACATTCCCTTGCACATTTCTTTGCACATAATTTCTGCCTCTATGTTCCACTTGCACTGTTATGGTCACTGGCCATACATATATATTTACATATTTATACTTCATTCTGTACAATGCACCTTCAGTGTTTATACTTCTTCATAGACATTTGCATTGAGCTGCTCTCTGCTTCTCTACCTCATAACTTTGCACTCCATAAAAATCTTTATTGTATATACGCTGCACACATGGATATTTACATATAGCGATATACACAATATAGCAAAATCTCTATTGATTGACACTTTATATTGTCGCTATGATATATATTGTCATATCGCCCAGCCCTCGCCCCAGATATCGGTTACTGGTTTCCTTGATTCCTAATAATTGTTATCTGTATCGGCCCTGAAAAAAAACACTTCGGTCGACCCCTACAGTAAATGTCCTGTCCTCTTGTGATTGGATGGCCCAAAACAAATCTTTAATACCAGGCAATAAACAGGGAGGGCACCCACACACACAGCGGGAGAGTGAGAGTGAAGTTGGAACTTATGTACTAGATTAAAATTGTTTGCTTGTTTCTATTTTATCTGTCAAAAAGATGGACAGCATTTGGAATTATCCGTCAATGTTTCAAAAAAATTGGTAAATGACAGATTTTTTTTTGGTTAACACAACCCCTGCCTTATGCCGTCTCAAACTCGTATGACTATCTTTCTTCTGCGGAACAAAAACGAAGACATTTTATTGGACATATTAGGTGTTTTTGTTCATACAATGCAAGTCAATGGGGGATAACACTTCCAAGCTCCAAAAAGGACATAAAAGCTGCATAAAGGTAATCCATAAGACTCCAGTGGTTTAATCCATGTCTTCTGAAGCAATCTGATGTTTTTTTGTTTTTTTATGAGAACAGACAAAAATGTAACTCCTTTTCACTATAAATTTTGACATCTGCAGTCTCCTAGGCATGATCATGATTTGAAGCTCGAATAGAATAGAATAGAATCTTTATTTATCCCTATATAGGAAATTGGTTTTGCAGTGTACCCTTTGGCAATTGAATGAATGAATGCTGCACACAGCACTAAAAAAAACAATGGAACACACAGTATACATTTAATACAATTGTGCCTTTATGTCCTTTCTGGAGCTTGGAAGTGTTGGACCCAATTGACTTGTATGGATATATTCACATCATATCTTCATCAAAATAAGGGTGAGTAAATGATGAGAGAATTAGCTCACTAATCGACCAGTTGGATCAATTAGTCAAATTGACTAATTTACCTATCTCTAGATTTATATCTGGATTGTTTTAAAAATGATGAAATATTACCTTGAATATTTTAAGTGGCAGAGCTTTAAATGGGATAAATTAAGAGATACTTTTTGGAAAGGGGAGTAAAGGGGGTCACACACCGGACGCGTCTGGCGGATGACATGGTGTGTTCTAAAATTCGAAACAACTGTTTTCAATGAAGGTACGTACACCACCGCCGCCACTCTGCGTCTGTCGGTGGCGCTAAGCTACAACTCCGGAGGCTGCTATATTTTCTGCTCCGCCACGGAGCGCAACTCGCATATTTTCCATTAAATTCAACCCGAATCATTAACAAAGTACAAAGATTATTTACTTTAGCGTTCTTCATTCTTGAACAAGGGAAAAACCTCGGTGTGTACTGTCTGCAACCGGACCCGCATCAACGTGCCCCAAGTTTGATACCTGTGCCCTGTCCTAGCCGCGACGTGGCGTGACGCTTCTCGTCTGGTGTGCAACTGCCTGCAGTCTCCATTTTGTTTGTTGAGTTTCATGATAATTTTTGTACATTGAAAAGTTACTGATATTTTTTCTATTTTATCTATGTGCACATGCTCACAGATGTCTTTGGCTACTGTGTTGCATTTTGTACTGTTTTTATCAGCGCCTTGTACCATGATCTTTGTGTTTTAACTGACGTTAAAAACTTTTACATTGTGTCTTAATACCCTGCATACTGTTCTATTCCGCTACGCTTCGTCCAGCTGTTTTTAAACACATGAGAGCATCCTATGTGAACATCCTATAAGAAAAACGCATCTGATGACGCTAAATCAATCTAATTATAAAAATCCTCAAGACCAACTAAATGACTAGTCACTCAGATTGTCCACCAACTAGTTAATTATACAAATATGTAGATTTGCACATCCCTACTATTCAAACAAGCATCCATCCATCCATCAATCATTCCTCTACCCATCCATTTACCCTGGAAGGCTGTGGCATGTTTAGAAATGAGATATTTCAGCTCAAAGCTGTATGATCTGATGTTTTGGGTGGTGTCTCTCAGGACCGCTGCTCTGTAGCTCTCCTCCATTTTTCGCGTACAGCATGACGGCCCAGTGTATTTGCATACCGACAGGTCCACATCTGATAGAGAGAAAGAGAAAGACATAGCATTCGTTAGACACTTTGTATCCCATCATTATGGTTATATATAGTCTAATTCTACAGACCATCTTGAGATACATTAACACTGACCTAACCACACACACAGCCCCTGCACCAGCAACACAAATAAGACAAACACACCCTCACATGTGATTATGCCACCATTTATAGTGGTTGCAGTGTTGAGCGTGTTAGTGTGTAAGGCTCATGCACTGAATTGCCTCTCACAAACTGATGGTATCTGGCCGGTGAGAGAATGTTACAATGAAACCTGACCTTCAGAAAGCGTTCTCTTTTACTCGCTCTTCATGTCTGCAATTTAATTTGCAGAATGCATCAGGAATACACACAAAGGGTCAAGTCAGTTAAAGCAGCATTGTACCCTCCATTCCCACTAGTTCAAGAACATCACCACAGCCTTCTTCATCCTTGATGATGGGAAAAGGTTTTCAAAGCCAATTTGCTCTAGAATATGGGTACAAAATGAACTTGTGTCACACCAAGTTCAGGAACATGTTTAAGAGTGTTCTGTGTTATCACTAGGGGTTTAATTGGGATTTTGGAGGATCTGACCTGATGCCTTGGGCAAAATAATAATTTTTTTAGCAAGTACACTAATTAAATAATGCAAGCATTATGTTAATATTGTGAATAATTATATACTCATAAGAGAGTTAAAAACTTAAGGGAGGTAAGAGAGAGAGGGAGAAGGAGAGATTCTGCACATACAGACAGACATAGAAGGAGAGAGCGAGATGTACAGACTGGGCCATCTGCCCGTGATGACTGACATTTGGCCTGTGAGGAAGCTTCATTCCACTTCCATGCTGTACAGACGTCCTCATTGCACTGTGTTGGCACTACTGTGACTCATGGGACATTAATGAAGAACTATCTGAGATAGGGTTTCACTAGTTGTACGGGCAGGCAGACCTTTACCAGACCAGGAACTGATTCAGGTCATCCAATACGAGAGAAAACCACAAGCACCTGCTCTCCAGGACAGCATGAATAACACTGGTCCAGTTTTAAAGATACACATACAGGTACGCATGATGCATCACAAGACAAATGCTGACAATGACATGTGACAGACTGCTTTAGTGATGACAGAAACACAGAACACACTGACCTTTCAATCAATTAAATAAGCAATTGTTCAATGTTCTTCAACTTCTACTAAAATGTCACTTTTAGCACTGTGAACTTTTAGAAAGTTAAGTCTTGTTAAAACATTTTTTACACAGTCACTAGTTTATTTAATTGGTCTACTAAAAATGTCCAAAAGTATATGTCCACACACACACTATAGGAAGTTGTGAAAATTTCCACAACATTGTCATTTCCACATCTCAAATTCTGCATTGAGTGGAAATGACAGTCATGGAAATTACATTTTTATTGTTTTTGAAATAAAACTTCAGACTTCTTTATCTTGCTTTAAGGCTAATTTCATATCTAACATTTTATGTATCCTAAATACACAAAATTAAATTTAATTAAATTTTCACACTTTTTAAATAATTTGTCAAAATCACAGCTTGACTGGAAATGATGATAATATTCTATATAAAAAAATGTTTTTAATATTCAGCGCACAAGTGATATTTATTTTTGATTAAACATTACATGTCTCATAACTTTTGAAAAGAAAAACTTGATTAGGGGCTAAATTGTTTGGTGTGGTGGGACAATCGTAATATTTGAATAACTGTTAGGAATAATTTTCACACAATATTGAAACAGTTTATGTTTATTTCATGCTTTGTTGATATCACAGTTTTAAAGATATAATAATTTGGTTTTTATATTGGATTTTCAGGGTTACATATTGAAATCTGTGTCTGGGAAAAGGCTAAAACAGTAAAATCTCTACATAAAAGGCATTTGAAAAGAACAAAAAATTAAAATAATAACAATAACTGATGAGGGCCTGGTAAAAGTTTTCAAGTCTGTTTTAATGTGACCTTCATACAAAAACAAACAAGTTGAAATCTGTTCATTTTAATAAAAATCCACCCCTGGGACATGAAATTGCACGATGAAGAAACGTCAGCACATCAGCATAGCTAATTAATAACAAATAACACTGCTAAAAAATATTGCTTAACTATTATCACTGGAAAATAAAATTTCTGACAGAGAACGGGTTTACTGACTTTTCAGGAGGAATTCCAATAATGGCTTTGATTTGGCTGGAAAAAATGTGATTGTACATTACCTTTATTTACATAGCAAGAGTGAGAGTGAGCGTTAGAGATGGAAAGAGAGAGTAAGCTCTAATTAGTAGTTGAATCCTCCCTTATAAACTTAAATTGGATGGTTTATATTTTCCAAAATACCATAGTTACAACCAGTTATTACAGACAGATTTGGGAACTCCTTCAAACACTGTAAGGAGATTTCAGAATCTTTCTGCCAACTTGTTTACATTTCTTATTTTAAAGTGGTGACTTATGCTTATTACTGTAATAACAATAACTGTAGTAACTGCCGTAACCATGGTATTTTGGTGGACACTATGGTTATGATTAACTATGGTACATTTTTGTAAGGGATAACATGAGTCCAAATTTGCTGAAGAGTCTAGACAATGTGAAAATGTCTTTAGCATCTGTCTCTCTCCAAGCCTTAATCAAGAGATGACATAATGAATTCAGACCCTAGCAAGTAAATAAGAACCCCAGCAGGTGTCTGTGGTTCTGCCCGAGTAGACACTTTCTTAGTCCTCCTCCATTCTAGGGTTCAAACATAGCTAGCCTGATCCCACCCTCAGGTGATAAATACCATTCACTTGATTGATCAGATTAAGTCTTTATTCTGTTCTTATTGGCGATATCACAATAACCACCGGTGACCCCAGGGTCATAGTCGAAATTCCCCCAAAAGGTCAAGCAGAACGAGGAATGCTTACCGGTTCATAACCCAAAACATCTCTCTTGAAATAGATCGTCAGTGAGGAGGAATGTAAAGGTTATGTTTTATTTACATTGAGACATAAGCAATTTCCTGATGTTTTTGCCTTGAAAGTGCAGAAGCAACTTTATAGGAAAGGAACGTCATTAAAAAGTAGATGGCAATCTAACTGTTGCAACCCCTCTGGCTCCCTCGAAGTTCTTCACAGGAAGCTCTCTCTGCTTTGAAGTGCTGGCGTACGCTGAAAACAGCAGGACATTTACCCACAACTTATGTGCTGTTTTTGGGAGGGACCGTGTGTTGAAAGAAAATATCTCTCAGAAGCCCTGGGCAGCACACCTGCATTTCTCAAAGCAACAAGCGTGCAGCTCCAGTGTTGGGCTTGGTGGAGCGCTGGCTGGCATTTACGCCCACAGTAAGAGAGTGAAAAGCTGATGCCAAGGAAAAGGGGCAGCAGAATTGGCTGAAATTAGGAGGAGGAGGAGTGTGGAACCTCAAAGGGTTTTATAGATGCTCCTAGAAAAGTCCAAGTTTAGTTAAAGTGAAAACTATGGTCAGGCCAGACAAGAGCTTCGAAAAGAGCCATAGACATAAGTGCTCAAGGCCCAGAGAACTCATTCACAGATATCAGGCCATCAAGTGTGCATACACACACACACACACACATACATCCAAACAAAACTAACTGAGAGTAAACATGCATGCAAACCTCAAATATACACTGGTTCCTAGTTTAGAAATCCTGGCTTAGATCCACATAACTGGGCCAAGGAATATGCTACCAGGCCTTAGCAAGTCAAACATGGCAGATTTATTCTCACCTTGACCCAGCCATTAAAACATACCAGAAATTCTTGTATTTGGATCCAATGATACAGCAACCACAAGCTCCAAAAATCTATGAATATCTTTAATGTGAACTCTTGGGCCCAGAGAAACAAATGCTTTGAGTCTTAAAGCCCCAATTCAATGTTAAACTTAAAAATACTACCTTAATTAGGCTACTAATACTATGCATTACTAAAGCTTCTGTGCGAGACGGAATGGCATGCGGGAAAAAATATATATACTGTATATACCCCAACCTTTAAGGAAGCGTTTGACGCATGCAAACTACAACTGCTTTGTGACACTCTTTAGTACAGTCCATACGACACACAAAGACACAGACTATCCACGCAGGTGCGTCAGACCATGGGTAATGATGGACCTGAGTAACAGGGGCCCTCACTGGAAGGGGGCCTACGGAAAAGCAAAGTGGAACGTTTATTCTCTGTGACCATGTGCTGCATGGACCACTATCTCTGTTGCACACCATCTACATGCTTACATAGATGTAGATGTCACCTGCTCGCTTGCTCCCACAAACTTCGACGGAAGAGAATAGCATTATAGTTGCCCCACACAGGAAGCTCATCATTATTTACATATTTTTTTTTTTTTTATGATTATTT